>NC_084918.1:2879436-3084615 GCF_949316345.1 Pungitius pungitius | reverse complement strand
TATGAGGTGTTTGGGCTGTGAATCAACTTGGTTAAGAAGACAGCAGATAAAAAGAAAGCAAAAAACAGCTGTAATTCTGCCCGGCAACGAGGCTTGAAGTGCAGTGATATTTTCCACAGTGTCGCTGCTTGCGGCTGTCACAGACTGGGCCTTCTATTTGTCAGAGCAACGCAAATAAAAAACACGCAAAACCTCTTTGGTTAAGTGTTTTTATTTTCCCAAACCTATAATGACGCGCCATTCAAGTGCTGGTGTGAAATCCGCATCGAGCCAAGCCGAGGCTTCTTGAGTATTCCTCTGCACTGCTCGTTTCAGAAGAATGTTTAGTGGTTGGAACACAATGAGAAGACAGCTGAAAGCTTTCATCATTCCTCGTAGTGATTGTCTGCATTGTTTCGCTTTTTTTTTGTGTATTGGCGCCTTTCATCCGTTTTTTGCAATTTTCTCGTCTGGATAATTAAGTTCAATCTGTAGTGTTAATAGAGGAGCTTAAAGTGATTCATTTCCAACGCATTGTATGCCAGCTGCCCAGCACCAAATGGCAGACTGAATTGGTTGGAGACCAGCTTTAGTACACTGAGTATTTAACAGCTAAAACTAGAACCACAGAGATGTTTATCTGCAACGAGATGATGGCGACCAAATAGGAGCTACACGGCTAACGTTAGCCAAGATGACAGGAAAAATGCTAGCGTTCGTATGTTGAACCCACATTATATCTGAACATGATATGATATGCACTACGGGTCTCATGGTGATGTTTAAAGCTCGGTTTGGTAGCATTAGTGCAAACCAGCACAAACCCTTTAACTGATATCCTGACACATTTTGTCCAGTAGGCCTCGCTATTTTAATACAGTCCCCTATACGTACAAAAGATCAGAAATTTGTTTTTGTTTTTATTACTCACTACACCTCTAGCTGGCATTTACTATATATATATACAGTATATATATATATAGGGAGACGTATATACATTTGAGGGGCTCATTCTCAGGTAATGACAACACAGTAACTCTTAGTTTAAGCTGATTGTACTTGTGAAAACATAGTTAGGGTTAATTCATGATAATGCATTCATGCACACTGGGACGTTAATTGAGCGTTTTGTCAAGGCAATAAGAATTGCTCTTTTTGTTCCACACAAAGGCCATTAAGTATATTAAGCAACACTGCTAGATGTTGCTTAATATACTACATTGAAAGGTAGAAAATATGAAGTTTTTTACATTCTTGAGAACACTGTTTTACTGGAGCGGTCCTCTGCTGTACGTAGCTTATACATTTCACAGTCCTCTTACACCTGCAGCAAACCTCATTCCACTACAAAGGGTGTCTGCACACTTTGTCGCCTTGACCTTTTATTTCTTCCTTTCCGAAAACTCTGTTTAAAAAAAACAAAAAAAAACAAATTAACTGGATCAGAAAGCCCGGAGCAGACAGACAATTAGCTCGGATGCAAATGGCGCCAGTTGGCCCGCGTTCACCTGCAGAGGGGAAATGGGAGGAATGAGGCAAGAGGGAGGAGGGGGGGGGGGGGGGGGGGGGGGGGGGTTGGCTGTTTGTGATGGACAGGGGGAACACTTCCAACTGCAATGACATGACTCCATTTCTTCCAATGGCTGTGTTGTGCAGCTGCAAAGGCTAACGAAACTAATCCGGTCAAACACAGTGTTTGCTGTTGGGGGGGGGGGGGCGCAGAATGGATCAATCTCTCCTAATCCAATTTGATGGGTTAGTGCGGCGGCGGGGCGCTTTATGACACATTGTTTTTTGTTTTTTTTAAAGTTTGCCTCCCCGCCATTGCACATGGCTCCAAGGGATATTTTCAAGGCCACGTCTTCACGAAATGAGCAATCGGGAGAAACAGCATCCGTTTTTTTTTAGTCACTGACGCACTCGGTGTGTGTGTGTGCGTGTATGAGCACATCAGTCTCACAGCGACGCCAACGCCGTGGCGGGTCCCTTTCGGGTTTAGCGTGATGGACACGAGGGATCAAACGTGCACGAGGTCGCGTGCCCACTGGGTCTTAACCGCCGCACCCGCCGCTGCGAAGCGAAGGGAATCCTGCTCTCCTGGGAATAAACGGATAATGAACCGTTAAAACTTTCCACGTCTCCGTGCTAATTCCATTCACTCTCAAACTCAATTTTCTTCCACCCTTTATGCCGTTTTGCAGGCTCCATTTTGAAGACTAATGCTTTCATGGAGGGCCGCAGACTGATGGATGATTATGTTCATCGACAGTATCACTATTGAATTCACACTGATACCAGTTTTATATTATAATAGAGTAACTATAAGTGGGACTGCAGTGAGACACTTGTTACATTACAATGATCTTATAGGGGTTTTGTCGGACACCTCTTCCTCCACACAGTGTCCATGTGAAACATTGATCATAGCCAATTCCAATTAAGCATGTTATAGCAAGCACCACACAATCATTACATTAAATGTTAACAATACGTTATAACTATTGGACACTTCCGTCTGGACTTCTCTCACTGAGACTATTCTGAAGACACATTTTTGAAAGCACAATGACTTATGTGTTGAATTATATGTTGAAATGTGACACGGTGCCGTCGAGGTGTGTTTTGATTTGCTGGGTCTAATGCATTTGGCCGTTGACCGTTCTGGTCTCCTCATTAAATCTGGATGTGTCATCATTAGCGCCCCAAGTTGCAGCTGCGGCTGGGACAACATTTTTTAATGGGGTCAAATTAGCATTTATTAACATCTACTCCGCAGGAGAAGTAAAACAGAACCCCGACTCTCTCTCTCCCGTTACGAGTATCAATCTATACACTTTTAGAAAGCGTGCCGCAGCCCTGGCTTCAGCTTCCGGAGCCAAGCAGCGCGCTTTGTCAGAGTTGGGGGGGGGGGGGGGGCGCGTCGCGTTTAATCTCGTGCTCCGCTCGCGCAATTAACGGTTTGCATTCTGAATGTTACCTCTTATTTACGGGCGCCGCTGTGCGCTCAACGGGCTGTATTGTAGAAGGATGACAAGCAATTTTTTGTATTTTTTTTTTTTTGGGCTTCAAAGGCTTGGCAGCAGCTCAGTGGAATTTAAATGACCTTAATAATCACAGCTTTCGTTTTATGGACTTTTTATGCGGGCGATGGTTGCCAATATCATCTGTGCTGTGTCTTCGAAATAAGCCCATTTTTCAGTGTGAGCACCTTGTGCCCCTCGCTGTGGACGGTGCGTGTCCTGGTGTTTGAGTCCAAGGGTTACAGAGACGATGAATATATATATATATTTATATTTGGCATTGCCTCTTCTCTGATGGTGGTGGTGCAGATGGGGGGGGGGGGGGTCGCTGCTCGGCCATCTGTGGCCTCGCCGTGACCCGCCTGCAAGCAGAGGACCAAGCAGACGCCTTTTCGCACGAAGCGGGTTTCGCTCCCTCCGAAGGGCTTGTGTCATCTTCCCGCTGGTGGCGGTGCAGCTGACCCCCCCCCCCCCCCCCCCCGACCACGCGCTCGCACCTCCAGCGACGCCATCAATCAAGCCGCGGGAAATTCATTAATTTTACGTATACGGAGGACAAGCGGCCCGCACGGGACCGTTTGGCCATCAGGCTCCAATGGGCAGGTTTTACCTGCTTTTCATCACTTCGTAATCATTTCGCCTGCCAAGCGCCAAGAGACGGATGCAAAGTTTTCTCCAGTTAATCACTGCCAAAGATACACATCTCAGGAGTGTTGGTGTTCAGGACTGTGGAGGAGGAAGTGTACTCCACTTCGACAAGGCAATCTCAAACGTGTAAACACAACATGAGGAGGTGTCCACCTGGTTTGACTTCCAGCCAAAAGACGAAGATGCTTATCGAGGCAAAGCGGCTTTGGCGGTGGGAGCGTGGAGGAGGACGCCGGTTTGTAACACCCCCCTCGGACGGACTCTGATGATACAAATCTCCATCCTGTTACTGCCGGAATAAATGTTCAAAAAGGTAACAGAAACTTTGCGTAGCGCATTGACAAGAAAAAAACACCAGCGTTGCAAAACTTCAAAAAGCTTCCCTTCATGGTTCGCCGTCTAATCTTCAAAGTCTTGGGCGCGGATTGGGCCGATATCGCCGCCGTGCAGAGCAGGTACAAACATCCTCGTCAGCGCCACCGAGGTGTGAGGTGGAGAGAAAAGGGAGAGGAGATAAAAACCAAAAGCTAATTGAGACAAAGTCGGTCCCTGGCCTGTGTGAAACACAAAGCCCCCCCGGCTGAAGACGTTTGGTAATTACAACAGCCACAGAACCAATCAGTCAAATGAGAACGGCATTAGAGGTTGCAGCCGCGCATGAAAGCAAATCGGGGGAATCGATGGTGGATCCTGGAGGTTTATTGCAGTCAATCTTGCGCAGATATATCTCTCCTCTTTATTGCCTTCTGCACCGGAGCGATCTCAAGAAACCATCAAAATGTTATGCCTTGAGAGGAATACTTGTTACAAGCTTAAGAAGTTCTCTTTCTGGAACTGTTCGGTTGATTGGATGTATCCCTTTACGGTGAGATACTGGTTTATCAAAATAATGTGAAGACACACTCCTCTACATTTCAAGCTCTTGGGGAACCTTGCAAAAGAATATTGTTTTTCTGATCTGATTGTTAATGCATCATTCTAATTTTTTCCCTGTTTCATTCAGGTTTCAGAGCTCCTTGTGCTTCCTGGTTCACGGCTACATATTTTCATTCCCAAGTCATTTTGTGGTGCACTTTTCGTCGGTGTGATAGAACAGCACGCATCTTACATTCGACAATCTGCTAACTGTGCTGAAAGATGAAGCAAATGTCTGTACATAAGAGCAATGTCCTAAAGGTTTAAGCAACCAACCGCCATTACAGTTATCAGCCTTTTTCTACCCACCGCTCTGCAGAATGTTGATGTTGAGTCCAGAAGGTCAAACATGTGCATTGAGTTCATGGTTGCAGAGCTATTTAGTATGGCTCCACTAACCAAAGAAACGCAAATGCACTTGCTTTACCCCTCTTTAGCCTTATAGATCTGAGAAAATATACAGGTGTGTCCAAAATCAATTGCTTTCTTGCAAGCACGAAGGAATTAAAGACAAAAGCAGAGCTCGCTCCGTATTCAATTCAATTGATTTCTCTCCATTCAAAATGTGCATATCAAAGCAGCCTGTGTGCTGAAGGCCACAGTTTCCAAATATCAAAGGAGACTCAGCCGGCTCTGCATTTAAGGTTCTGAATCTCAATAACCCACAAGTCCCAGTGGAGCTGCAACACTTGTTACTCCACAATATGACACATCTCGTGTTCCCCCTCGTGCACGGTGCAAATACTGGAGCGCAGGAGAGCACCGAGACGGGGAGACATACACAACGTTGTTCTTCGCAGAAGGGAAATTTGAATGTTGGAAAGCCTGATTTAACTGGTCGCGGGGTCCATTAAAAGCCTCTTGTCTGTCTAGAGACGCTTCATCACGCCCCTCGTTTCATTTTTCCTTTAATTGCACAGCGTTCGGAGTTTAACAGTCGAGCGCGATCGAAAACAATCTCAATATTTGCTGACAGCCTCGCTCTTTAACTGTCTGAATAATTCAGACAGAGAGCTGCGGAGACGAAGGGCCGATAACCACCTAACTCCACCTTTTCTGAACTACGCGCGAACTACGCACCGCTGACGCGGCGGCGAAGCGCAGCTGCGGATATTTAAAGCGGTTTGGTAGTTGGAGCCCTCGGGCCCCCCCCCCCCCTCCTCTCTGGGCAATGAAGCCGCCTCCGCGGTTCATGAGGCGTAGCCGTGTTTCTTTAACTCCTTTCACGCGCTTAACCGCTGGCGCGCAGTGAGAGCGGCGGGCTTCACTCGAATGGATCAGAGTGTAAATGTTCGCGGAGAAAGAAACAAGAGTTGTTCAATGTACTCGCTCTGGTGACAAGGACACGCGCCCACGCAGGCGTCGGGGGGGAACCAAAAAACACGAGCCCCGGCGAAGGCACCACGCGCACAGAACACACACCGGCGCACAGCGTCTCACAGCGGGCCCATCCGCGTCCTCGGAGTGGAGGTTTTGTGACGTTTTGACAGCACGCGTCGGCTTTATGGAGTCTGTCTGCTGCCCCCCCCCCCCCCCCCACCTCCTCCTCCCCTCCCTCCTCCCGGAGTAATAAAACGCACCCACGGTGTGGTTTTATGCATAACAAGCTGGAGAAACTTCACTTGCAACAAGACAAAAAAAAAAAAAACGCAGGGTATAAATAGACACGAGAAGAGCACCGGGTTCAAAAAAAGTAGAAGCATCATTTGCATTTCTGCATTTCAAGGGTTCCACAAAACAAAGACGTCAATCATTCGGAAAACAAATCCACGACGCGGGCTGCTCTCCGGATGATTTCTGTCACGACGACAAGGCTCAGGGGTCGCCAAAGAAGAAAAAAGCGTGTAAACATCGTTTTTTTTTCAGATAAATGTAATACTAAATAAAAAAAACAAGGAGATCAAGCTGTGGATGAACGCACGCGTCCGCGTGAGAGCAAACTCAAAAACACATTGAAATGGCAAAGGTCCCTCCGAGGGGAACGTTGCCCTGAGGGCGACGTGGGCACCTTTTAAATGGGAAAACCGCCGGGGCTGTTTTTCACAGAAAAAAACGCCATCTGTTGGCGTCAAAACTATTTCTCATTCCCGAAATGAAATCCATCTCCGCGTGGCGCCCCCTGAATGGAGATGACTCAAAACCGACTCTTCCCCCCCCCCCCCCCCTAAATAATAAAACACATCTGGTGAAAAACTGTGACACGTGAAATCTTATCCACGAGGATTAGGGGGCTCCATAGCTGTCAAAATACTAAAATAACTTGCGGGGAAGTGAACTGCTAAACCTTTGATCCCCCTTGAACCCCCCCCCCCCCCCACCCCCAACAATCCCCTTCCTCTCCCTCTCAAGCCTTATCACATCATTTCCTCTCTTGTTTGTTGTTGTGAGTGACACCTCATAAAATATCTGTCAGATTGCATTATTAATGCCGATATAGTGCCGGATGAATCGTTATGTGAGGAGGGAGGGGGGGGGGTTGCAGAGAGGTCACATAATGATCAAAGCAATGTGACGGGGGTGTTTTTTCGCCCCGCCACACCAACCCCAGGGAATTCTAAATACGTAGATAAACAGCTTTTTCATGGACGAGTGAATCCTGTTAATGTGTTGTGCTGCTGAAGTGATAGCTAGTAATTCACATAATAAGCTTCCCTTGTGGATTCTTTTCTCTTTTTAAAAAAAAAAAAGTATAATTCAGCTTTTAACAATCCTGTAATCACCGCAAAATGAATCACCCTTAAACATCCCTCCCCCCCCCCCCCCCCCCCCCCCCGACTATCACAGGCTTTTATTTTTCCCCGTCTGCGAAGTTGCTACAAACTACAAACGCTGTCATGTGACGAACACTTCGGCATCGGAGAGGATTAAAGCCCGAGTTTCCCTTCACAGCTCCCCCAACGATACGTACGACAGAGCTGCAGGCGGCTCACTGTTTACTGCCTCGCGTCTCACGAGGAGCTCGGACGACACCACCACTGCTCCTCCTCCTCCTCCTCCTCCTCCTCGCTCTTCATCACCGCTCATCCCTCCTCCTCCATCGGCATTCGGCGTCTTTAGCGTGTGGGACAGCTTTGGGCCTATTTTTGATTGGTTCATTCAGCCCCGAAAATTCAATCCCCGTTTGTCAAATTAAGGGACAAACTCTTACTAATATCAAAGATGTGTGTTTTTTAAATACATAACAGACCAACAGCATTTTTTATCCGTTTGATTATAAATGAATTGATTATGTGAGTAGTAGTTAGTTAGTGAACAGTAAACAACAACACTGCAGCGCCATTTCCCCCCTTTGCTCTCTGGCGGTGTCTTTCTTCCCAGTTAGTCATCACAAGTCCTTGACTACGCGGCGTACGTTTTCGAGGGCATCCCTGGCGACGGCGGCGCGGCGGTTGCAGCTGAGATTCTCCCTCTACGTGTGACAAAAATACCATGCGTTTGAAAGGGGAGGGAAGTTTGGACCACACTTACGCTAATCACTACAACTAATAAAACAACAGAAGCGAGCGAGGTTTTTTTTTTTCCGGTGAAAATCCTGCAGAATCCATTTGGTAATGGCGCAGCTTGGTTATGATTATTTTAATGAGGAATGCGACCAGCCTCAGCTCCATTATTCAGCATGCAGAAGACACGTAATGACTTTCTCCTCCTACTAATGACTCACCCGGGAGCTGATTGATGAAAGTGTATTTGTGTGTAATAGACGGGAGATGAAAGGGAATAAGATGGCGACCGAAATTGAATGTCACTTTTGGCACGACGTGTCAAGTGTGTGTGTGTGTTTGGTTTTAAATGAATAGTTTATCTTGCCCACATGGGGTTCAGCCCCCTTGTACGTTACTGTGTCATTTTTCACCAAAACTTGATACGGTCCCCGCAAATGGTTGGGAACGGTTTCCCCTTTAAACATCTTATTCCTGTCCGACAGCCTCTTAAATATTCATCTGCTTACATTACACAAACAGAACAACCCTATATTACGACCCTGTTGAAATTCCCCTGTCATAGCTGCCTTTATAAAAACGTGGTGAACATTGCAAATTAAATTAAATATCTCCCGAACACACAGCTAGCTCACAGCTAACGTCCGCGCAGGCGTCACATAGGCTGTTTGGAGCAAATGAGCATGGACTGCAGAAACCATGCAGCGGTCAATCCGCTCATGTGATGCAAGGCCTTACGTGCAAGTCTAATTTTAACTTGCACGTGATTTCCTCACAGTTGCATTGCTAACACATAGCTAGTGGCTAGCACACTCGATTATCTGGTTAGCATGCTAATGTTTGCTCATTTGAACGTAGCCTGCAGCTAAGGCCGATGAATGTGTGATTCCATAAGCTTCTCAAATGAAAAGACCCACGGAGTTCCTCATCAACGGGAACTGAACCTGCAGAAAAGGCTGGCGAGGAACACGTACACATCTTCATGCATCTTCAGTTCAGCCTTCAGCCCGACGTGCAGCACAGTTCTGCGGCTTCTTTGGCACTTTTTCTCCAAAATATCTTCCCTTCATTGCAGTGTTTGTGGTCATTTAAAGGGTGGATTTCATTGGTCATGTGAACACGCATGATGGAGAATGCCGCTTTGTCAGTGTGATTTGGCCTTTGTGTGACATTCAGATGTATTTTAGGTCTGTTGTTGTGATGTCGACCTCGTTTGCGACACAGGCGTTTAACTGCTTTGAGCTATTGATGTGCTTCTCTTCACGGTTTTAGCTTTTGTTGTTTGACGTGTAGTCACGCTCACTACAACATACTGCAGAGGCCCTCACCAATAATGTGTAGGTTGCTTTGGAGTGTGCATAGGATTGAGACATTCTACTTCAACCATCTTGCTCAGAGCATTTTGGGTCATAAGACGTTTTCAACCGATGTAGTGGGACACCTTGTTGTTGTTTTTTTAGCAAATTGCAACTCACATGCTATAAATCAGGGGAAATACTAAATCCAAACACCCTCAATGGAAAGATTAATCTTGAAACTATGATGATGAATACAGGCTGATAAAGAACCAGGTTACATCTATATTAAAAAATCACAATATATTTTTGTTAAAACCAGTAATACACACACAGTGATGTATTACAGAAGCACAACAAGGAAATTATGACATGTATGTAGTAAAATCACACTAATAATTCCTTTATGTATATAAGTTACATTGAGTTTTCACAGCAGCGGCTCTTGGTGTTGACGCCGTGGTCAAAGCTCATTGTAGGACTCACACATCTAAACAATGCATGTGATGTGAGTTTGAGAGGCGAGCGGATCCTGAGGAAAATTACAAATCAAACTACTCGACTCCAGTTAAAAAGGACACAAGGTGGATAGAAACAAAAAAGGTCGTTGGAAACTTTTAAACTCAGACTTCTGTTAAATCGGCTCTATTGCAGCGAGAAGCAATGTTGTTGAAACTGCATATCTGAGGAGTAGCAGGAATGGCTTGATTGAACGTGGATGAGCGCCTCCCTGGGGAGGTTTTGTAAAGATTCCACCATCGCGTCGCGCGTCGCATCAGAAAAAAGACAAAATGAGGAAATTTTAATGATCGACTGAGTTCACGAGGGAGTGTCCTGAGGGGGCATGTTCATCAAAACCCAACCGCGTCTCCAAATGCTCCGTTCTTTATCTCTCTGCCGCTAATCAATAGGAGTGCTGAGGTCTGCTGGTTTGTGCCGCTGGGTTATGTTTACTATGCAGCGTCTGTAGTACAGACAGACCTCCAGCTTCTCTGCAAACAACACAGAGCCAACAGAAAGTAGTGCGATTGTCCAACTATACTGTATGTTGGAGAGACACACACACACACACACACACACACACTTTGCTTTGAAAGCAGAAACACAGAAAGTGAGATTGCATTGCAATCATTTTCTGTGGTTTTCAAAATATATGGATTTAAAAATGGTCATTTTCCACAATTTAGTTATAAAGTACATAGTTGTCTCCAAAGCTGTTTTTCAGTTAAGGCAGTTATTCAGTTATTTTTCTATGATGTTATTTCAGTGGGAATAACATTAAAGAAGCAAGAAAGTTCCTTCATTTTTTTCCTTCAGAGTTGCGTTAAAATAATCTGAACCTAATTAAAAGTAGTTAATTGCGTTTAGAAAAGATGAAAAAAAAAATCTAAGTGACAGGCAGGCAACAAGTCTTGTGTAGTGGATTTCAGGTCTGGTTTACAAAGGCATGACACAAAAATGAAATATTTATGCATAGTTGTGCAGCAAGTTGACTCTCTCATGCTATCATCAAATGATCTGCTTCCTGGGTAAAATTAAATCCAAGCCAGCGTTTATTTCCTTCAAATTGAAACAAATAGTAACTCATCTCCATGTTAACCAGAGAACAACAGCTCAGGAGTCACTGTAAAACAACCACAGCAACTCCCAGTCTCTCGCGCATCGTTTTCTGCAACAGTAAAAAACTCTTTTTGTTTCTAAATCCATAGTAAGACCTCGTTGAATTATTTATGAAGCCGGGCAAACAACATGATGTGTAATTATCATCAAACACAATGGCTGCAATCAAGCCACTTCTGTCTCTCTGTCAGTCAACCCAGAGGGAAAGGTTAAGTTTCGCTCCTACTCTGCTCATCTCTGCTGACCTTTTCCAGGGGCGATGTCCCACAACCCGCCGCGCTTCTCCACATTTCATTTCGCACCACACAATCGGTGCAGGCTCGCCTTCAAGGTGAGATGTGTTCTCGGGGTGCGGCGTGTTCAGCGTGCCCGTCGATCCCGCACAAACACGGAGCCCTTGGTCACATTCCTCCTTCAAAGTGTCCCCTTTGCATCAGACGGGGACGAGACATTTTTATTTGTGATTCATCCATCAATATGTGAGAAGTTCTCTGAATATCGGGAAGGCAGGGCCGTTTGACACATAGCATTTTAGCTTAGCTTAGTATAGCTTTTGGAAGCATCTAACGTCTACAGCCCTAAGAGATTTTCGACAGAGCCAGGCCATTGATATGCTAAGCTAACTGTGTGCTAGCATAGATACGGCCTACTAAAACACAAAAAGTGAGTTTTACAATCGGGTCCCTCATCTCAAAGTCAGTATTTTCGATGTTTAATCTTGTTGGATACTTGAAATGAGGTCTGTGGTCGAACACAAGCCGAGCTCGCGTTAGCGCCTTCTGCTACGCCATGAAATACTTCAGTAAGCACCCCTCAGAAAGAATAATGTATTTTACCCAAATGTTGTATTCACTGTACTGCAGCATGGAATGATGCGAGCACACCTTTTCCTCTTGTTCAAAGCTTTCCATCCACTGCCAGCATGGAGGAGTCCTGTTGTGCCTTTAAACTGAAATTGATTAAAACACCTCAGTCAATGTGGTTGAGTTGGAAGCTTTTTTTGTTGTTGTTTTGTTGCTGCTGCACCAACAGGCTTCAGTCAGTACAAGTGTTATTAAAGCGATCGGCCCTTCCTCCCACTCGTGCACTTTATTCCAAGTGGTTGGACGTGCGTGAGCCAGAACTCAGAGGACGCTAACAATGTTAGCAAAGGGAAAGCATTCATAACTATGGCGGTACATCAGGCCTGACTGTAATTAAATGTATATATATATATATATATATATATATATATATATATATATAGTGACCTGCTCCAGGTTTCACAATACTGATGTCACGAAATGTAGTTTCTCCCTGTTACTTTTCGCAGTACTAAATATGTAATTATTATTTGGAGCAGCACCATCCTCACCGCGCATCGCTATGCATTTTGAAAACATTCATTGTGAGCAGCATCACCTTCAGCTCCCGTCACCGCACTCTGTGGCCTCCTCTTTGCCCTCCGGAGGCCAACGGTCTCACTCGAAGGCCGGCGGCGGCGGCGGCAAATATCAATTGTGTCGAAATCAAAGGGGCGGCGAGCGCGCCGGGGTTCTCCGGCGGAGAGGAGGGGGGAAACGGATGAGACGGCTAAAAGCCCGAGAGTGAGCGAAAGGGGAGGCGTGCGACAAAAGACCCTTCAGTTCCTCGTGTGCTCGCGTTGAAGCGAGTTGAATCTTCCAAACACCAGCTGGGGGACGCTGTGATTTAAACACAAAACAAAGGCGAGGAATAAAGCCCGAAGCACTTTGGAGCCATTTGTGCGAGAACTGACTTTTTGTTTCCACGGTACACGTGCTGTATCGCGATGTCATGGGCTACGTGAATTGATTAAATGCTTCAGCTCGCCAACAAGTGTTTTCCATATGTTACTGTTCCCCCCCCCCCCCCCCCCCTTCCCCCCACATATTGTATGCCTCTAATGAAGTCGTCGTATCGAATGCAGTTAAAAACTTTGGATTTCAGTTGTGATAAAACAATTTTTTTCTTTTTTTCGCTCCATGAAGCTAAAATGAAACCTAAAACTGGCAGGTCAATCCCTCTCAACTCCCTTCATTGTTTAACTCAGGATGGGTTTACTGGATATGAGTCTTATCTGTGAATGTGCTCGACTTAGAGCTAACGCTTCCAGACTGATACAAAAGGAGAAAGAGAGAGAGAGAGACACACACAGAGAGAGAGACGGATAAATAACCAGCCTGCAAAGATCGGCCAGTGGAACGTAATTACTGAATAAGTGGACAAAGCAGCTGTCTTTCTGCAGGCCTCCGGTGGAATACCTGCAGGCGCGGAGACGGGCAGCGCTGAGCCAAGCTGGAAAGTGCGAATGGGGGCAATGTGTGAAAAAAAGGTGACGGATTCAAGAGCAAAAGAGCTCCGAAGGGAACGCGTCACACAGAAATACCCATGTTAATGTGTGCAGCGTCGGTGTAGGGGGCTTTGAGTTCAAACTGAACATAAGAAAAGACGCTTGACTGTAAATGATGAACGTCGATTTGTAAATAAAATATATCGAAAACAACAAAACAAAAGATTTGTTTGTTTATTGATAGATTTTTCTCTCAACACTCTCAAGTTTTCATTGGTTTTAATTGACTGAGACTAAGTCCCGCCCCCTAGTTACTGTTGCTAGGACAATGCAACGCGAAATTTGCATGCAAACTGCTTTTAGCTGAGGGCCAATTTATCATCATAATGAAAAGCGAGATTTTTTTGACTAAAAGCTCCAACACGGACTGTGCAGACAAAAATCTGCTGGGTTATTTTAAATTTTGACGTGCCGTGGGGTTTCTTTGGATTAAAAAACTCCACCGTTCCCCGTTATAATAATAATAATAGCAGCGACTGTGGCGCAGAATGAAGTGCAGCCAAAGGCCTCGGCTCTATTTGTTTTGCTTGTTTCTGCACGCGAGGACTCGGCTGGTTGTGAATTCTCCTTGAGTGGTTTGTTTTGTATCAGAAATGCGAAAGAGCACTTGGCTTTCATGTGACACTATCCGGCACCGAACTGTCGTCACTGAGATTCTTCCAAAATCCATACCGACTCTCGCCCACTTTCAACCATCCAACACGCGTTCTGACCGCAACATCTGGAGAAACAACACCTGCCCAGGTTCAGGTTGGAGTTCATCTCTCAGTCTTTCGGGTACATTTCACAATTACACCCTCTATAACTTTCGTTCGCATAGTCAAGAAAATAATTGGAAAATAAAATTGCTCGTCAAATGGTTTCAACTTTTGCATTGACTGACCTAATTAGTTCAATGATTACAGTCGACCGGGAAGAGATCGCTGCCTAAATGATGTGACTAATTTCCATGAACATTTCAAACCCACGTCTACAATTAATGTCATTTACATATGTAATGTGTCGGCTTGATTACTTAATTACGTTTGTACTCCCTGCTGGTGTAGCTGACAGGTGTCTTTTAGAGTACGGGACTCCGGGCAGATGTGCCGGCTCACTCGTCTCGGCAAACAGACGCTACCTGCGTTCGGCTTCTCGTCTTCGCCCTGACAGACACGCTCACTGTCAACCGCCGACTGGTCGGAAACGGACAGATATTGATTGGTTCCGCATGGCTTGGGGAAAAAAGAATGCTTGGGGAAACAAATTTCTCTTTTGTTTTGTTCATTTGGTCCCAGATCTGGAATGTTGTCGGGTCAAAGATTGGGGACTAAGTAAAGGAAATGTGAGCAGGCAGGTGTTTTGGATTGTGCATCCAGTGTTTTACAGCTCATTTCAATGTCTGCTGCTCTGCAGCGTCCATGTTTCAGAGCAAAAAGGTTTGAAGCCCCATTTAAAGTAAGGCTATATCCAGCACCCTGTTAGCTTAGCATGAGGTCACTGCACCAACAAAGACACAACGCTGCACAAAACCTCCATAAAACCCCATCAATTTCCACACACAGGGTCTATTGAAAAGGGTCACTAAAGACGTGGTGGGACAGGTGGGTTTACATTGAAGAATGGTGCAGCGGTACCAGTCTCACAGTGAAAACCCGTTGGGATATTTGGAGCCTTTCTTCCTTTTTTGACCTTTAGTAAAAAGCCAGACAAGCTGTTTCCAGTCTTGTTCTAAAGTAGGCTAACCACCTGCTATTTGGGCTTCCATGTCTCCTAAAAACACATTTATTAACAACTATATATGATACACTATTACATTATTGGTGAAATGTTAATTGAAGCAATTGGCCATTTGCAAAACCTCCGGATGACTCCTTGATGGGGAACTTTTAAAACTTTTTAACAAATTTATTAATGCAGTAGTTCCGGGTGTCTGGATTCATTCCAAATTAGCAAATTAGTCCCAGGAAAGGCCTGTTTTTTGTGCTGCTCTGTATATCTACACGTCTGGAAGATGCAATGTAGCGTGAACACTAATTCGGAGAAACACGAAGAGGCGGGCGGATTCACGACTAAGTAGAGTCGATATCCTCTAATGAAGCCACACCCTCCACCCCCCCCCCCCCTCCCCAACCTGAACGATTCGGGTGCTGTGTGACGAATGGATTCGTTTTTTGTTTTTTTTTCCCACATCAAATTAGGCTGAAATCCAAAGAGTGAGCCTACACAGTGCCGAGTTCAGGCTGGTGATGTTTATCTGAAGGAAGCAGATTGGAAACAGGAGTAACGGCCCGTCGGCATCCGCGAGAACACACAGCAATGAGCTCCATGATTTCCTCTGATGTCAAAACCCGCAAGAAAAAATCAATACGAAGAATGAAGCCTTATTTATACACTTCACCTGATTGACTGCGTCTCACTGCGAGATGTCAACGGGCTATTAATGTTTCAGGCGGAAGATTGCTTTTTGAGGCTAAGTGGGGAATTAAATGATGGGAGTTCTATTCTCACACGTAAACACGCGGGCGAGCAGGGCTTCATTTTTAGTAAAAACAGCTGTTTGGGATTTTATTTTACAGCTCAGATTCAGCTCAGCGGGCCTCTTTGGCCCCGCAGAATGTGATCAGAGAGACATTTTTCCATTTTAAGTCTCAATCCGTGCGAGCGTGCGCTCCCGATCGGGATGCACAATTTGCCGGGGGGGGGGGGGGGGGGGGGGGGGGGGGGGACGTGCACACGCACGCAAAACACACAATCGGGATTATCACGTGGAGGTTGAGTTCACTTTTGTGTTCCCCGAAATGGATCAACCCAGGAGCTGCAATGAATCCATTATCCTCGCCGGTGAAACCTCTGCACGAAGAACAGAAGCCATTTAAACGCCAATCGGGTCCATGTGTCCGTTACAAACAGTCCCTCGCCGCCGTTTGCCTAGTTGTTTTCCGGCCCTCGGGGGGGGGGGGGGGGTACACGAACTCAATGGCTAGCCGGCCAGCTAGCCGCCGTCCCTCAGTGCACCTGTGCGCCGTCCTGGTGGCAGACGCTGAAGATTGAGGTCGTGATCCTTGTGAGAGTGGAGATGCCTCAGTGTTGAAATGTCTTTCTCCTCTTGAGATGGCGTGGGTGATAAATGTATAGACTGTCTCCCCCCCATCCACATTTCAAAGGGTGATTTTTTCCTTATTTCATCCCATGTCAATATCTTTGCTATGATGTAGATTTAATGCTGCATCCATCCAAATACTGCATGCATATTTCTGCATTGATTTCGATATGCTATTTCACAATAACAACGTCTTTTACAAACAGGACGCACCTGATTTCAGCTAAAGCCACGAGTGACACACTTATGCAGCACAAAGATCTTGTATTTGTGTGGTTATTTTGTGTCTTTTTGCATTTATTTGCCCTCAGTATGTGTGTCTTTTGGGTAATCCAGTGTCGCTTTAGGGTAATTTAGTGTCTCTTTGTCCTTGTTTTGCATTTTCATGTGGATGTTTGGCATCGCTTTATGTTCATTTAGTACCGTCGCCTTGTGTCGCTATTCAGTTCTTTTTTTGTTTCTTGTTGCGGCTATTTTGTGTCTCTTGAAGTCAGTTTGCATTTTTTTGAACAGCTGTCCCCGTCCCCGTCAATCGTTTTGTCTCGCTCGGGTTGTGTTTTATACACTCTCCTGGTCTCTCTCTCTCTGTGTTTATTTGTGGATTCTCCTCGTGACCATTTCAAATCCCATCGCTGTTGTTTCGCTGCATCTCTTTTGCTTTGACTTTCCAGCTAGAACTGTTGACCGTCACTAAACAGGGCTCTAGGTCCAGGGGGACAGACAGTCTTCGTGCAGATGGGAGCCAGAGCCACGTCCGCACTGTAACCAAGCCCACAGACGCGGCTGTCGGAGCGCGCGAGGTACGGCGCGTCACGTCGCGTTTGATGTGACACAAACCGGTCGCCGGCAGGTGAGAGGCAGCTGAGGCCCGTCGGGACGACAGCGGGAACAGCTGACCCCCCCCCCCCCCCCCCCCCCCCCCGCAGAACCGGCCTCTGTTTGTTTGAGGGTTGTGTGTTTGCTGCTCGCTCCGTGACTCAGCAAACACCACGACATGGGCCCGAGAAGTCTCCATCTCGTTGCCATCTTTTTTACTTTGTCTCTTTTTATGGTTTTAATGTTTCAATTACTAATAATTACCCGCCTTAAAGCAACCTGCAACCTGCGACTAAAAAACAGTGAAATAGTGCATTTAATGTTTACTGAAACAAGAGGATTTGCCCCCTTAAAGAATGCAGGTCGTTGGTTTCCCTCCTTGGACCCGGAGGTTTACAGCTTAGAGAATATGTTACCATTAAATGATTCACACAAAGATGCTACGCTCTACTACTTATCAACAATGGTTCCCGAATGAAATGTTCCCCATGCATGAGGTTTCTACACCTATTCAATTAATTCCTGGGTCATTTCTAAGTGAGTGAGCCAGTGCAACTTACCTCTGCAGCTCAATGCTACATTCATTAAGTCTGCCTTTGGCAACCAAGCAGGGTTTTTTCCTGTGTTTTAAACTACAAATACACCTGTAAGACCTGCTATATGTGTGGTTTGTATTAATTATTTCTAATGCTGTTACTTCCTCCTCCTCAAATTTGGTGATTTGTTCACTGAAATCACTTTAGTAAACCAACCTGATGCTAACAGGCATCAGGTAACTATGGCTTTTGTCTGAGATTTGAATAAAACATACACTGTCGGAAAAATAAATAGGATTCATTCTATGGTTGAAGGTTTATTTGCTTCAATTTGCTTCCCGAGTTCCCGATTCTTATGTATATATTTTTGTGTGTGTTTTATATTCATGATGTTTCGCGGAGCAACATTGTTGCATTCTGCCACAACATTTCAGCCACATTTCCATAATTCTATAAATACATAATATATATATATATATATATATATATATATATATATATATATATATATATATATATATATATATATATATATATATATATATATATATATGTATAATTCAATAGACTTTCTATTAATCTCAGAAGGGACAGACAAGAGCAGAAAATTGGCGAGTCATGTTTGCGGCCTTTAATGATTAAAGCATTAATATGCCAAAAAGTAAAGTGTGATGAAACAAACTTGTGTCCAAACAGGGAGATTCAACATTTTCACAAACTATGGATTAATAAGAAGAGGAAGGGGCTACTGCAGAAGAAGTCATGATGTGAATTTTGATTAATTCCTTAAATATATGTATGAGGTGCAGCAATTCTGAATCTATAAGTAATCTGAAAACTATTCCTGGATGTTTTGAGCCCATGTGATGCTGCGTCTGCTGCTGCATGATGAACAGTGTGATCAGGTCGGGTGGATCGATATCTGCACCCTGGGCTGATGAACTATTAAAACAACATTAACCCTGCTTCCTTTATTGAAGAATTTCACTGTAAAGTCATTCATACATCTTTGTGAGTTTAGGTAATACTCGTTATCCGACAGCAAGACCTTCTTAAATTACAAAAGTCGATCCTCTGTGAGCTCTTGATGAGCAAAAATGGACACGATTGCACTTTAAATGCTAAATTTAAACTGCTGATAATTAGTCATTTTACGGAAACAAATACACACACACACACACACACACCGGCTCTCAGTCTTGTTTTCTAAATTCCAATCAAAGCTCAAAGTAACTTCCCTTAATTTCTTCCTCCACGCTTTATGAATAATGACGCACTCTGGGCCCAAATATAGGAAACGTAACGAAAGGTCACATCGGGTATCGTCGTGTCGCTCCGGAAGGCCTAATTACAGACGCGCACCGTAACTCAAACGGCTCCCATAATAGACACTGGAAAGCCATTCAGCCTGACCCCTTTCTTCTGATGGGGGCTTAATTATCCACCATATGAGTGTAAGATCCCCCCCCCCCCCCCACACTTATGAAATGAACAGCTGAGAAAAGGACGGCACAGTACTCAGCACTCTTGGTTCTTGGCGGCGTGAGTCAGAGGTAAGCGGTGAGGAGAGACGTGCGGGCCAGATGTGCGGGCCAGATGTGCAGGCCGGGCTTTGGTCCGAGACGGAGGACAACGTGTGGACAGTGAAAGAAGCTGTGGACACGTATTGTTCAAATGCTATTTTGTGGAATTTAAAGCTATTGTTGAAGCAACGGGTTTTAAAAGGTTTTGTCTTTTGTCCGTCTTTTCCGATTGTCTCATTTGTGGGAGAAAAAAAACCTTGTAACTAATAGTTTTGTATTAAGGAGCCACTAAAGATGACACCTTACCCCTCCTTTGATACCTTCAACCCACCTACAGACCCATCGCTTGCCTTCAAAGAGCTTTTAGGAATGCGTTTGCTTTTGTTAATGTACCTTCTCTCATCGATCTTTGCTTTCATTCGATCATTCCTGTTTTATTAATGGGTTCACCCTCTGTGGAGCATTGCATTTTTATGCTCTACCATTGTTAGGAGAGGCATGGTCCTCAGAATTATTTTCTGGAGGGATATCAAATGCATGAAATGCCCCGATTTCTTTCTTTGTTGCTTTGTTTATTTTCATTGTATTTTCGATTAAAGAACCTCTTCCTCCTCACTCACAACTCTCCTAGTTCTGGGCGATGTGTGAGCAATGGATTGAGATATCAGAGGGTTCACTCAAACTCAATCAAACCTTCACCGTCAAGTCAGAGAGAAATGAAGCCGCACTGACTTTGCAGCTCAGAGACATTTGATTAGTGTTTGGTTGTAAAAGAGCATTTATAATGAAACTACCTTTGTCTACATATGAAAGACGGAGGCCAATAAACCAGGCCAATAACTTCCTTCAGACTCCCTTCCAACATCTAAGGGATTCTACACTGTTTCTTTATCTGAGTTCGGGATACAGAATGAAACATCTCTGCACTTCTTGCTAATGTTCCCCATTTCCTCCGGTGACGTAACTTGACGTCGTTGGAGGCGAGGAAGGACTACAGAGTGCTACTTTGGCTTTGGTAGCTGTCAGTTTTTGTCGAATCCTGTCGCCTGCGGCAACCAGGAGAGTGAGCTGTGTGTGTGTGTGTGTGTGTGTGTGACTACGCATTAAAGCTTTCCTCCTCACTTGGAAAAAGGTGTTTTGGAGACTTCCTGCAGGATCCCATAGATAAATTGGAATAAAGAACCTATAACCAGCAGGGGGATTTGGGGTCAGCTTTTGTCATTATAACTTGCTTATTTTATGCTTCCTTTAAATTTACCCAGTGAATTAAAGAGTTATCCCAAAACCAGAGTATCTGATTGTTGGAATAAAGACTAACCAGGAGGATTTTAGTGATTTTTACCGTGTTTCTGTCCTCAGTTCAGTTCTTCAGGCCTTAGCCACCGAGTGGCTTGTCGGCTGCTTTTATGCTGTAAGCTCGTCACAAATATAACAGAAGATGCACGTGGGCTCTTCACATTCACACACGTGGATTGCACTGTTCATGCCACGTGCTTCTGAACGCAGCACCCCCCATGTCACTGTTTACTATCGGCTCTTGCGTGATGTTTTATTCACGGAGGCAGAAATATATCCATTCAGGGGGCTACGACATTCATCTCATTTCCCTGTAAGTCTCCTGTGCAGGTCTGGCTCGGCCCAGATAACGGGAAGCCTGCCTGGAGGGGAGACACAACACCGCAGGACGTGATGGACGCTATCATAACGCGAGCAGCAGACGGAGAAAAAAAACACCTCTCGATGTCCACGTGTCGCCGTGCAGCGGTTTCGAGGCCCCCGAAAGGCAACATGGTGAAATGTTTAAATCGATTACGGTCAAAACGCCACTACTTCAGACGGATAGGAAAATGTGCTGCGAGAGCCTGGAGGGGAGTCTAGCAGATGTCTGTGGCTTCTTTCTGCAGAGATAAACAAGAGGAAAGTCTGCTGAAAATATGAGATGTTTGAGGATAGAAATAAAGGCCTTGAAAATGAAAGTCATTCCTTCACTTGGTCACTTACTTTAGTGTAAGTCTTGAATGTGTCTAATTATTGACGAGTGAACCCGTTTTAACAGTTGCAGAGGGTTTTTTTTTTTTTTTAATGAATGAATGCATCGAATCACTGCGGTGGAATCAAACTCTTGGATTGATTTGCTTCAGCCGCCTCTCAGTAAACACGCAGATGAATTCCCACCTTGAGTCCATTTAATGATGCAACCAGACGCTGAACGACCCGGACTGTGCGCGTTGCTTTTGAATGGTCTCGCAACTTAAAAACCCTTTAAAAGAGGTCCCTCTGGCTCTTTATCTGCCACCGGTTTATGAGCTGCACCGATTGGGCGGGTGACAGGACAATCAATGCCTGACAACAGCTTTTCGATACATGATGAAATGTATTCTATTAATTGTTGCGATCACTTCGCCTTATTAAAAGTTTACCCCGGAAAGTTCAGCTGTCCAATATCCATCATCTCACCACATTAAACCGTACCGATTCTGATCTGAAATGTCAGCTTGCTTAATGACTCTGGGGCTTAACGGTCTTTACCCGGACTTAATGTTCCACGCTCATATATTTTATAGACCTATAATATTGCACTGTTGAAACTTGTGTTGTGTTAAAGTGAACACGTACCGGTCAAAATGAAGCCAATTCGTGAGATGTTAGGAAGCCAGCCCTTAAAATAACTGGATTTGAATGAGTCCAGATGAGGTGGGATGAGGTTTGCAGGGCGGTATCTTGTGACTAAGAGCAGGTTCAAACTATTGCCATGAGATGAACACACACAGCAGCCCTCTAAACACAGGAACACAATGCCACCCGTGGCCTTTTTCTACGACTGCGTGACAACCGTTTACTCATGTTAGTGTTTACTGCAGCACACCAATAATCTCAAGTTAAACCGGTCTCTCCGAAGATTAATTCACCCTAAATCCTAATTTAGTCCTTTCAGTGGTTCTGCTCATTTCCCGCTAAATCAGATTTGACAAATCCAGGAGTATTCATGACTGAAGCCGAAGCCGATTTGAGTTTGTCCGGCAATGAGGAGGACACTTCAGTGTAAACTGTGCTCGTCCTAATTATTGCCCCATTTGAGTCTGTAGCAGTTTAAATCCAACCACAGCAAAGGAAATTGTTATTTCTGAACCTCTGAGTCGCCCAACCGACCGAGTTCGGATACTTTTTAGTGCGAGATTATTCCAGTGCATCCTTCCCATGGACCTACTTACTTCTCAGCAGCGACGGCTTGAAGATTGTGGAGCTCAAAACAAAGAACTCATTGTAATCGAACGGCTTGCGTGAGATTTCCAATCCTCGTTCCTTGAATTGTTGATCTTGAATGTTTTGTTTTTTTTACATTTTTTTTTCAGAAGCATGACGGACAGATCAGGTAACCTTCAGGTAACATTGATAAAGAATGCCTTCTCTAATGAGCTATATTTGGCCAGCCTTACAAAATAACAGTCATCCACAGGTGCATATGTCACCTAATTCTTTATTGTAAATACAGAAACGTGTCACTTATCCACTCATATTATATATATATATTTATATATATATACCTGCAGCGGGGAAATGTCTGTTCATCCTCGTTGGTACAGAAAACAAAAACGCATTGAACAAGAATCAAAACGTCCACCCAGCATCATCTAGTCAAAAAACGATAACATCCAAAAAATACTTGACACTGCCACCAGCAAAAGTATAATGAAATCGGAGGAAAAAAAGAGAGAAACACAAAAACAACAAACCTGAGAGCTCTGCTGCAAGAAAAGTATCACGTTAAAACGTCACGAGGCTTTAAAAATGACTCCTTTTTTTTATAAAGAAAAGTAAAAGCAAAGGGTTTGATCGGTGAGATTCACCGACACACCAAAATCACAAAACTCGAAGGCAACAAACAACACTGCAAAATGCAAACCAAAGCATAGCAACAGCAAAAGTCGACCGAAACAAAAAAAATAAAAATGTTTAAAAACCACCAATAGATCGTTTGAAAAATCTCAATACCGACAAAAGCTGCTTGGTTTCGACCCTCGAAACAAAACTGCAAGCAAGTAAAGGCTTCCTCAAGACCGACACCGCACCGATTACCCTGCTGGCACTCGCGATCAGAATAACTGCATGCTAAAAACTTGAAGCCTGCATGTGAAAAACGCTCAAAACCACCACGTCAACGCTCAATTCAAACACCAGCAAAAGGAGGAAAAACAAAAAAAAGGAGAGCAATTCAAAAGACAAAAAATGCTTACAAAAAAGCCATTGGAAATGTACTCACCGAGCGGGAGTAAAATGTTGCAATAAAAATGTGATATGGCTCAAAATACAGTATGGCGGTGCAAGCCGTAATGCCGTGCCTTTTCTCTAGATCTCTGCCTCCGGTTGCGTCACGTGACTCACTCAGCCCCGACTTGCAGCAATGAGAGCGCGGCGTCGAACAGCTGATGCTGAATGCTCTCCGAAAGTAAAACAGAGGTAGTCCTTATCATCCCGCAGTTACGACTGAGCTGCTCGCGTGATTCTTCTTTGGGGCTTTTTTTTTTCTTCTTCTTCTTCTTTTTCTGTTTTAAAGATGCAGAGCTCACTCGGTGTCAGGGATGCGGACACGCGCTCATTCCATTGAGCACAGTTACGCACCGCGTGCTTCTGCTCCTCTTGTCTCGTGTGTGAGGCGGGGGGGCGGAAAGGGGTGGTGGGGGGTGGGGTGGGGTGTGATGTGTGTTGTTTCCGTGTGCAGCACATTCAGGACAAACACGCACATCGGCAGCAGCCGGGCGGTTATGACAAAGAGGCAACATCGTTGTAATCATCCCGGCGCTGTCCGCGGTGCTGAAACGCACTGAATACACAGAAAACACAAAGTATCCCTGCGAGGGACGTGAGTCCGCGCGCTGTCCGCGGTGCTGAAACACACTGAACACAAGCAGACACGAGTATTTAACTTGTATTTAACGACTGTGTCCGTGCAGCTGAGGCGGGAGTGGAGTCCTATTAAAAAAACAGCAACCTCTGAATCAATAGCTGTGTTGCAATTACCTTCTACTAATATATTCCAATGAGGGTTTCAGATTGTAGTGATACAGATCGGGTTTACACAAAAATGCGCATTATACACATTTTTGTTTTCTGATGGTGAACACAATGTTTCTTTTGCGTGGACATTAAAAAAAATGTCTTGGCTGGATTTTATTTTTTCATCGATTACGGTGGTGAAGCTGATTTTTTATTTACTACGCACAGCATTGAGGAGTTCCTTAGAATGTTTTCAATAGCAAGTCGGAAGTTTGGAAGCAAGAGATTTTTTTTCTGGCAGTTGATTAAAAAGATTGTGTCAAAATCTGTGGACATGGGTTATAAATCACTTCTACCCTGCAGTATGATGTATTGCTAAGGTGAGTAGCATACAATTTATTAGAAATTGGGACATTAACTGTATAACAACTTTGGACATGGCAAACTGTTCATTTCGTCCAGCTGTGTCTACGGTTCATATGGGTTGTGTCATAATGGTACACTCACCAATATCACGTTGGCTATCACATTTGGTATTAGACTTGTCCATGGTGCTCAGTTTTGTCTCTGTCCATGGTGCTAAAACTGAGCGGCTCAGTAAACCTGAAACTAAACATGGAGAGCATTTCTGTACTCACACATGGCTCGTGCTAGGTTTTAAGGGCATTTTTATTCCTAGCATTTATATGATTTCTTGCACGCAAAAGAAACTCACTCTATTTATCATTTGTGGGATAATATACCGAGGAAAATGTAGGTTATTGCTGATTGTGCCAGACAGGAAAGTAGTAATGTGTTATTGATGCATTAACGTCTGACTGCAGTTGTCAGACAGAATTCAGTATACGTTCATGTAGCACACAGTGCTGGAGACAACTGTCACCATTCATTCATCATAATCAAGGTTGCTGCTCCGTTTCCACCATAAGCACTGTCTAATTTAATCTACTTTTCAGATTACGTCGCAGCCTTTGGGAGGCGCATTGCAAAAGGCTCCACAGTCTCTGGGTGACCGAGAACAGCGACCGAACTTTACTTGAAGCAAAGTCGAGCAGCTCACCAACAAGTGTGTCTACGTCTTCTCCCAATTAGACATCAATGCCCTTTTGAGTTGCTTTAGCAACATACTGTCCAGCACTTTGTTTTTTCCTTTATTTAAGCCATTGGTCGCCGTGCCTGTAAACTGAGCTTGACGGTCAGCTTGTTGCCGTGCAGGACATGTCAGGCCATAATTATCAAAGCCTGGGGGTGTCCATGACCTAACTGCCCGCCTGTCAGTGAGGTGATTCAGAGAGCTGCACAGGTCTAACTTATGACTTGGGTAGCTACTAAATAGATGATAGGCAGCAACACATTGGCCGAGGAGGGGTGTCAAGAAAAATGCAATTAGACCTCAGCCAGCTTAATACATTGTAATCCAATTCCACACTATAATAAACTATGACTAATGCATGACACTGCTATTGACAAAGTCATTTGGCTTAAAAATCAACCTCTCTCAGTTCAATGCCGCATAATTTTTACCAGTTGCTGTGGGAGATGGACAGGTAAATAAAGAATTTACGTCTCAGCCGGCAGGATTTATACATGTGTGACCATAAACACGGGAGATGCCGTCAGGTTGGCCGCAGTGCACAGTCTGGTTTCAGATCCGTTCTTTTTCATCAGCCGTCCTGGTGCATCGGAAAGAGACTCGCAAGGTTAAAGCGAGGCCCTTCGCGAGTGCCTGAAATAAGAAATATCAATCATATCAGCTCTTTGAACGTATCAGGAGCCTCCGCACACAACCAAACCACACATTATTTTCTAACACGAAATCCTGCCGTAAGGTAGTTTTAAAAATTAAATGTGGTAGCTTAGCCGAATCATAATTCATTGCAGAGTGTGAGTATTCCCGTTAGTGTTGCACTGTGCCAGACCCACTCATTGCCTTTGGCCATGAAGAGCCAATCAGAGGCAAAGCTCACAACATGTGGGCCTCTGGGCTTTTCCACCCATCCAAAAGGTTTCCTCTCGAGGTGCATTAATCAATATTTGTTCTGCATTATTTGTCCACTGGAATCAAGTGCAACATGCAAGTAAAGCAGAAAACAATGATTTTTCATCGCAATTCAGTTCTATTACTTGTGAAACCGAGGCACCTTTCTGTTATTTGTGTAATATTTTGTGTCAAACTTTTTTCCGATATATTGTCCGAGGATTGAAAGCCCACTTCAGTGTGTGGGCGGTAGAGCACAAGATCCAGTGACAATACAAAAGAATACATATACTGAATGAATTTCCTTTATTAAAGCAATGAGAGGATTTGTATTCTTTAATCACCATTTTGTCAAGGCGCCTGCAGAAATTGTGTGGGATATTTTAATCAAAAGTAAATGGAGTGTGCATTGCACATATAACTGTAAAGGGATTTAATGCTCATCACAATGAATGGGTTACATTTACAAATCTAAAGCTTTAGGTAGAAGGATTGTATCCGATAGTTTAAAATGAAAATAAAGCCTTTTTTTGTAATGCCTTTGTTTGTAAAATATCAGCAATGAAAATAAAGGTTTATCGAGGGGAAGTCTTTTATGAGCCTGGGTCGGTGCGTGTTTTAAAGGTTGGACGTGTACTTGTGTTGGCCGGGTCGCTTAAAGGAAATGTCAACCAGCGGATTTTAGGAACCAGACGCCTTCATTTCTTTTCTCCCCCTCGTCCCTGTAAACGGACGCAATCTGTCCGGGCTCACTGACCCTGCGCACCCCGTTGGGACGGAAGTCAGAGTGACCGACGTGTACATTCCACAGAAAATCCTCGTGATTGAGCCCGAAAAACACAAAGAAAAACATCAGCTTCTGGTAGCATGCAACACATTTGGCGTTGAAGCCATAGTGGAAGATTTACTTGGGATATTTTTGTGAAAAATGGATACTTTTTTATTATGTCTTGAAGGGCAGTGTGCAAAGAGAGATATTGGCAGATGGAAAATGGAATACAATATTAATAAGTATGCTTTCTTCTGTGTCTATTCCAGAAATAACCATTGTTTTGTTTTTGCCACCTTAGAATAAGCTGTTTGTATCCTCCTCACGTTGTCTTCCTTCTTCCTACGGTGGCCCAGAAAGGACAAACCAAACCCTCTTGTGTTCCCCGCGACACGCTCGCCCCCGCGTGACCTTTTGTTGGTTGCGACGCGTTATGTGTTGTGGCTCCTCCCTACGGGATCTATGTGGTGGTGAGGGAGACGTCAGAGTCGGCCCTCTGGTTGAAATGAGGTGAAGTGCCTTCCTGATGTAAAAGCGCAAGTGCCAACAAAGTCACAGACTGAGGTAGATGTGTCAGCATTCAGAGATGTGAAACATGAGCTCTTAACTCCATTAATCCATAATCTCTTCCTCAAGGCTGATAAATAGAGTAAAGCCTTTTCTGTATAACTTGGTGCTGGTAATGTAATATCGTGCAGATTGGTAAGATCTCAGTCATATTTTCAGTTTTAGATTTGTATTATACGCAGTAAGGCATTCAGCATTCTGACACGTCCGACTCGTCTAACGTTTGATCATGTTAACGCGTATGAATGACTTTGACTTGGCTTCGTTGAGGAACCCGGTCTCTGGTAACTTGCCTCAAGTGATGTCATCAGAGGCTCAAGAGACATCTGAAGATGTGGGGTCAAATGATGTGGGTTCACCAGGATTCCTCTTCTCCGCTTGGGGGCTAATGGCTTCAGGCTACATTAAGCGCTACTGGCATAAGACACTTGCGCCCCCCCCCTTCCCCACTCGGACTGTCAGCCATCGAGATGCATTGTGGGAAAAATGAGTGCCAAGTAAGAGTTTGGAATAGAGAGAGTATTGATTTTGCTCCTTTTTTTTGTAAAAAGTGCAAAATGATTATTCCCTATCAGGCACATCATGACAATTGCAAAAGTAATACGACTGTGGCTGAAGAATGTTTCCATTTATTTCCATTCACATTGAATGAATTGTCACAGCTCCACGGTGAGATTCAAATGAAGGCGCACACATCCCAGATTAATATTCCTTCAAAGCGACTCAGATGTGTTTTCTTGAACCCGTGTCCCCGCGGACTTCCGTTGTTTGTTTGTCAAAAGTCGTTCTCATCAAAAACAACAGTCACCGCCGGTCGCGATTCTCATGCAAACCGAGGCGCCGTCCCGCCCGCGAAGCCGCATCCGGCCACGAGGCGCCCCGCGTCCCCTCTGCTGTCCGTGCGAGTGGCTTTGATGTCCCCCCCGTCAGGAGGTAAACAAGCGTGCATCGACGGGTCAAAGGTCCAGACACGACGTTGAAGGGAGGCAAACGGCGCAGCGGCTTCCGCTTTTCGGGCCCGAACTCTAAAAGGCGGAGGAAGCGGCGTGGAGAGGGAAGGCCGGGGAGGAGGAGGTGGGGGGGGGGGTGGCAATTGACCTTCTCAACCACCGTCTTTGGAGGCCGTCCGCGTGCCGCACTGAGCCCGGTGGTTTAATTAACCGACACACGGCGGTTCGTCTGTCTGCAGCCTCCATGCTCCTCCTGCTCTATATTCTCTCCTCCTGCTCCATTCGCCCCCCTCCTGCTCCATTCGCCCCCCTCCTGCTCCATTCTCTCTCCTCCTGCTCCTGCACAATAGGGCGTTTGGCATTCCTGGCGTCGGACACGTCGGCAGACTTTTTTTTCCCACAGATGCTGAAACCATTTAAGTACTTTGTTTGATCACAGGAGCATGAAATTGGCCCGACTGTGACTGGTGGGACTAAATTGCGTGTGGCCGAAGACTATATCAGTTAAATGTGTTGCTCAAAAAATGTCTTTACTCGCAGCGTATGTCTTTGCGCATGGTCGCCTCTCAAATTTCCACTGAGCGGAGACTCAGGACGCCGGCGTTGGTAAAGGCCGGCCTTGGATCACCGGAACCCTGCATGAATACAAGATTTTATATATATTTTTTATTTCCCACTTATTCATTCATATCACGCCATGAAGATTTCAAAACACATTTAAAGGCATCTGCACCTAAAACAAGATAAAAAACAAAATGTGAACATTTCACTATTGTCATGTACTGTGTAAACATATTCACACGGTTGTGGCTTTTCTATGAAATATGATAAAAAGAGTTTGTGCTGTATATACCTCTTCTCCTCCGAAGCAGCTAGCGACGACCGAACACGCTGTACAAATTGAGATCATGTAATGGCTACTGTCATTATTTGTCCGCAGTGAATGTGGGAGAAGAAAAAATAAATCACCTGAAATTGTCAGCTTTGCCGGAGGATTTTCAAGGCCATTTAGGAAGCGTACGCAGAGTGATTTGGTATTCAAGACCTGCATGTTTCTCATTTCTATGTCTGCCTGCAACCCAAAACAACCCCGGTGTGCCTTTGATTTTGATATATTAAAGACCTGTGCATAAGTTCATGTCACCTGCGATTTTATACTTCTGTGTTTGCTGAGAATGAAAAAATGATCTCAGCTGAAGACGAGTAGGTACTCAGAGTTAAAAGCTGCCTTTAATAAATGAAACCTTTCCAATTAAAGTTAGAGTGAAGACGAGACGGGACACTGAGGTGTATGATCGAAATAATCCCTACTTTTAGTGTAAAAATGATTAACAAAAAAGTAAAGTACGGACAATTTTGATTATTTGTTTCCCGCTACAGTAAATGAATTCCATTGATATGGTGACTGTGTTGCTGCACTAAAAGCCCAATGAACGGCGAATCTCCATCAGCGGAACCAGCACCTTGAGGTGGGGACTCATGACGAGACGGCCCTTTGGACTCACATCACGGTCTAATGTAAGGGGCGAACTCATCAATCATACGTCACAAGCCCCTCTCAGACCGGGTGGGATCAGGCCTGATGAGAGGTTTGAACTTTTCTACATATATCCGTACCATCTTTCGTGTGTTGACTTTTTTATTCAAGTTTATTAAATGTGTGTTTTTTTTTCATGTCTTCGCCATGGGAACAGATGTTATTGTCAGTCATTTGTTAAAGGGACGATCGCGTGCTTGTGTGTCTGCACCACGTCCCTCCTGCTGTCGCCGAGCTGCAGGGTTTTTCATGTCTGCGGCTCTGCACAGGTGCTTTCTGGAAGTCGGTGGCGGACGCCGCGTGGACATCACTCTTAATCAGATCCTGCAGAGGCTGATAGTGACAAGAGGCCAGCAGCACTTTGGCAGCCATGCTCCTCTTTCTCCGGTGCACATTTCCCCGGAGGCGGTACAGAGTCTACGGGAGCTTGCCCGCCATTGTTCCTCCCCATTGCACCTTGCAGCGGCGCTGAATGTTTTTTTTTGTTTTGTTTCCGGGGGGCCTTTTGGCACCGTGGCGCTTCCAGGCCCAGCTGCGTGCCACAAGCCTCTTGGCTCTAAAGTGCTCACGGCGCCGCCGCCGCAAAAAAAACAAAGAACTCAGAGCTGACGGATCAGCTGGCGCTGACATTATTTTGATTTTACAACCTGTAGAATAATAATAAATAATAATTTGGGATCTTGGGGAGGGGAGGAGGGGGGGTGATAATATGTAATGATCGCAGCCGTGGTTGTATGTGGACCGTGGTCCTGCCCAACAGTGGTAGTCACATTACTATTGCTGATGCCATCACTGCCTCTCTCACAAGTGCCATTCTACTCGTTGCAGTTATTATCAGCAAGAGTCATTTTTACATCTATTATTCTGCGCACTACTCTCCTTAAATGCATTATTTATGTCTCATGCATTGAACCCGGTGTAAATATTTGATGTTGTTTCTTTTGTACTAATTGAATTCTATTGCACTCCAAGCCATCCCGGGAGAAGGATCCCCTCGTGTCACTGCTTATTGCTTCTCTCGGTCCCGGGATGTCGCATGTGTGCAGGTTGTAAAGCCCCCGTGAGGTAAATTTTTATTTTTTTGGGTAGGGGGGAAATAGCAAACTAAATAAAATTGAATTGAGTTGAATACAATGCGATCAAACTCGATCAAGTTTTTTTTTTCCCCGAGAGCCATAACTCTGTTTCCCTGGTAACGGTAACCGGCGAGGGTTTGCTGCAACAACCATCAATTCACCGCGAGGTTCTTATGAAGTGGAAAAAGGTTTTTCACTCCTCCGGTAAATAGGACGGACCTCCGATACAAGGTGGCACATCCCCATCACTGTTCAGCCAGCGGAGCGTGTTCTTTTGGGAAGATCCTGACACTGATCTGAGGACAGTGCCACGGCTGGACGGCCATGTTGTTGTTGGACTTACTGTCAAATGTAGCGCAATGTTTTTTGACAAGCGGCACATTCATCTCCAACAGGAAACAGGAAGTGAAAGGTAGTCGGAATAAAGGCCTTCATCTCGTCTATTCCATTTTTATTCACAGTTTTCAGGCTTTCGAGATTAAAAGTTCAAGTCACCCTGAACATTTCTGTAAAGGAATTTCTTCATTTAACTTGTTTGTTGGAGCAGTTTCTCAAAAGCAATTTATAAAAAAAAAACACACAAAAATCAATTAGTCACGCAATTAATCATCATAAATGTAATTATTATACCAAGTTTCCTCAGGCTCTGCCTCTACCTCAGTTAGGAAAACTGAAAAGAGCGTAATTTTTTTTACCAAATCTCATTGAAGCATATAACCTTTAATTAATAATGCTATATATGTTTTCTTACATTATTCCACCATGTTGTATATTTCAGCCACTATTCCTCCGCTTCTGTGTGTAAACTGTAATCTTCACACAAATCACTATATAGATTTCAGCAGAGTAAACACGTGTTTCCAGCAGCTATTTCTGGCTTCTTTCTTTCTCTCACTCTGCTTACAGATTACTAGCTGCTCATAATTGGAGTTTTGTAATGTAAGCACTTCCACAAAGAGGCCGTTGCTGACTGTTGTTCTTTCCTTGCATTAGCAGCCGGTTGTGACAACAACAAAAAAAACCCTGCTGCTTCTCAACAGAGATTTGTAGCTTGCACACTAATAACTTGAATATTAATTAACTATACACCTCATGCAGACTTTTGCATCTTAACTGTAAAGTCCCCTCTAAGAAGTCAGACTTCATTCACATGTGTCAAATACAATTTTTCAATCAAAAAGTCAAATGAAATGTGATCTGATCTGATCGTGAAAGCGTTGCATAGAGGGGGGAAGTCAAAGTGTTGTGGTGGAAAGCAACAAAAAAAAAAAACTCATTCTGTGCGACATTATACGGGGCGGAAATTGCTGATTATTTATTCATCCAACCACTGGTAGGACCCATCTTCCTTCGTGACCCTGTGGTGAACCTTCATCTGTCACTGCAATCGGCTGCGTGTGAATAAAGACGACAGCATTTTTTGGCAACGCGTCGCATCGGCAGCAGCGACAAGATTTTACTTGTCGTCGTCACGCCGTTTGTCATGTGACCGGCATCAGCATCCGTCCAGGATAATCTTCTCTATGCATCAAAAAGCTCCTCATCAACACTCGGCGTGAGACATTCTTTTGTATTTTTCGCGACGCCTCGTTCCGATCACGTCCGCCTGTCCAAATATTTACATCCGACGCGTTGTTTATGTTTCCATCACCCTCATTACCGCCAGGGAAAAACAGCTGCTCGCTGGCGCCGTGATGGAGAAGGTAAACAGTGGGTTCCACGGTAAATTGAGTAATCAACTGAGAAAGAAAAAAAAAAAAAATCTAGAATCTAAAAAAAAAGATGATTCGCTGATGACTCCGCGTTATATAAGAGTGGAATATTTTGCATGTTCCGACAGCTCTGTCTGGAGCGGAGACGGCTGATCAGTCACGTGAGTTAAATGTCCGCCATGTTGGAATCCGCCATCTTTGACCCTCGTGGCCGCGTGAGGCCCGTTTTTTTTTTTTCACGGCAGGAAAAACAACTGCACTCCAGACGGAAAAAAACGAAATAAAGACGAAACGATGAACACGACGGAGAGCAACGTAGCGAAAGGGAGAGGAGGAAGCGTCGCGATACTTCAAACAATCAACCCCCGTTGAGTCCAACTGGACCCTAAGACGCATCCTTCGCTCCTTCTGTCGTGGCTCCACAGCACCGAGTATCGTGTATCGTTTTGAGACTAGATGTGTGACCTCCATGGGTGAAGTGAAGTCAAAAATAATTGCTGCAATCTCTCTGTGGCCTTTCGCGGCGTTGCGTAGAAGGCACCGAGGTACCATTCACCGCCGATCACTGTGCGATGAATGGATCATTAACGCCGCCATCACAGCACATCAACCAGAGTGTTACAAACCTAGAGGGTCCAAAAAAGGGGACTGAAGTTACAAAAACTGAACCAAGAGAGAAACTCAAAAGGGAATAAATAGAAGGAGACACACGTTCTTCTGGCCCTCTGTTGGCATAGTGCTTCTTTTTTGTTCATACTTGAGTGAGTCTGTGTCTCCGGGACCACGTTGTGTAGCAGGACGTGATGTCGCACTCAGCAGTTCCGTGGGGCGGCCTCCGTCACAGCGCAAAGGACGTTTCGCCTCGGCCAACAAACTGTTTGGATTTTTTACGTTTTTAATGTATTTTACGAGTAAAAAAAAAGGTTAATAGGAACGAGATCATTTGCCACCCAGAAGCGAATTATCTATCTATATTTTGACAGAATTCAAAGACGGACTTTCTGGGTTTTGACATTCTTACGCTGCAGACCCCCCCCCACCCCCGGGGGACAATTTTACTGAAAGACACCAGATGATATCTGTCTTGTGTTCCAGTGTGAGCTCAGGTTTTAATGAACTGTATCTCTGCCGAATGCGGCATGTCCACCACGTCATTTCATGTCAGTTATTATGAGGAACTAATTACACAGACAAAGGACTTATTCGGGCCAAATGTCATCATGTCGCTCTCAGATTCCTTTTCTCACATTGGGCCTCCTGACTGACCAAGAGTTTAAAGACAATACGCAGATTAAACATGAAGGCAATCACCGTCTCTAGAGCCCTTCATTCTGCATCTTCCCCCGGGCTTTCCTTTGCTCTCCTGCTTACATAATCCATTCAAGTGGGTTAGAAAGGAGCCCGCTCACCACATCTGAATGAGCCGCGAACAATATCATCTCCACGAAGGCCTGGCTCACCGCAGGCGGGAGACGCTTCGAAAACTTTCTCAAGGACGAAAAGGAAGTGAACTTAATAAAATGAGCGCGCGGGAGGACTGTTGCACTGGGAAGATGTGTAATTAATTCCTCTTCCCTCTCAAATCCCGTCGGCTCGGGCGTCCCCGTGGCGCGCGGCGCCTTTATTATTTTTTGCCACTAATGACAACTCACTATCAATCACAAAGAGTTTCTCCACTGCGAGCTCATCTCCTCATCTTCAACAATGAGTAATTGCCTGCGATCAGCTCGGGGGAGTCGATGGCAAATGAAGGTTAGCAAAATGAGAACTTTCCGCCATCTTGTCTGTAGGGAGATTAATAACTATTTTGACAGCACGGACAGCGGAGATATGATTGTGTGGTCAACAGGGGGGGGTGAGAGGGGGGGGGGTGAGGACGTCCTGAGATTGTGGCACATGTTCCAGCGATTATCATCAAAGTTCCAGGCCGAGGGAAGAGGGAGCGAGCGGGGGAAGGAGCCGAGGTGCACGGAGAGAGAGAGGGATGTCTCCACTAAAAGGCCTGGTGGGGGCCGAGAGGAAGCTGTGATAAGGCTTCTAAGCGTGTTCGCGTGTGTGCCAGCACTTGCACTCTGGCAAAAAAAAAAAAAAATGGAATTTAAGAAGAAGAAAAAAAGAAAAAAAAAAACGAAGAAAAGATAAGCCGTGAAAGTAATCGCGCTTTTATTCTCCCGGGCCACAACGTAATAGAGGCATCAATCTCAACGTTGCAGCTATTAGGTTAAAAAACAGCACGCAAATGAGTGTGGAAGTGTTGGGCAACATTTGGGGGATGCAGAAATGATGCTACATGGTGAGATCGTTGCTATCTGCAGCTTGAGATGTTCCTGTTTACAACAACGTAATGAAATGTACAATTCCTAAATGAAAAAGTTATGTGTAATTGAACTTCACTTCCCAGATACAGATCGCTCATAGATAGATCGTGGCGCTTGAGGGAAATTTCCAAATTCTCTTAAATTACTGTCACACAAATTGTTGCCCCGTTGAACGTGACCAAATAATTGAACTTTTCAGGTATCGCACGCTCTGAAAAACGGTTGTGGTCACAGAGTGAACCGAACGTCGCGCACAAACAGTCAAGGGCGAACACGTTTGCGGCCCTAATAGGTTTGCATTGATTGTACTCTAATTGCTAAATGTTCCAAGTCATTGTGTTCTATTTGGTTTCCTAATTACACCTTTATGGCAACTAAAGCCTGTAAAACCTGTTCATGTTTTCCCCTGGAGGACTAAACTTACTCAACACTGAGTTAAAATACAACACGAGACTTTTACATGAGCATCTCATCTCTGCATTGGTACTTAATGTTTGTGTAAATGTAAACCCCTGTTGAAAATGTGCAAATAAATGAAAATCATACAGACAGGGTTACTCTGCAGGTCTTTCATTTGCACTGTGAGTATATTTTTAGATATGTTCCAATGACATTTTCACATATTTAGAAATAATGGCTTCTTTCTTTTTTTGATTCTTTAATAGAAAAGGCTGAATTAATAACGCGTGGTGCTTTGTGGAATGACCAGAGCCAGCTGGATGGGTGACAAAGCCAAAGCCTGATGATGAGAAATTACTAGACTGTGGTACATTAAGCATATTGTTGGCAAATAACTTGGCATCCAACGAAATAATTGGATTGGGAATACATAAATATACGGTTTACATTCTTTAAACCCAGACGAAGCAGTGGATTTATAGGCGCGATATTGTCTGTTTATGCATCGGCTGAGCAACTTGTCGATTGCGGCTTCGCCGGATTGACGACCGCAGAGAGAGAGAGAGAGAGAGAGAGAGAGAGAGAGAGAGAGAGAGAGAGAGAGAGAGAGAGAGAGAGAGAGAGGGGGGAGGACGTCTGACGGTGTGATGATGCTAAGTGGAGCCCAAGGAACTGTGAGGTATCAGTCTGGCTTTCACCGCCAAACTGCTGACTCAGCGCAGGCCACCAGTGGATTTCAATAAATCAAAAAGCCAACTGGACTCACAGGGGAGAAGGTGGGGGAGGGAGGGGGAGGGAGGGGGAGGTAGGGCGGGGGGCTGAGTGTTTCTTATTGCGGCTGGGTGAGTCAACAAAGAGCCCCGGGGTGACAGCTCGGAGGATGGACCCGGGGAGGGAATAATCTGCAACAATTTGACGTCGTAAGCAACTTCACTGCGGATTCCTGACTCCACCCATTTTCCCACAATGCACCAAACCTTCCCCCCTTTGATTTGTCTCCGGAGAGGAATCTGTCTCGACCTTTGATAGATAGTTGAACCGTTCAGTATGCCTCGGGTCAGCGTGGATCATTGTTTTTTTTTTGGGGGGGGGCACTTTGTGGCTTCACACAACCGCTGCCAAACATTTCAACATCTCAATTGATTTGAAGTTGTCTTTCTTACCACGTGATGAACGTACGCTTCTCTCCTCCAGGAAGATGCTCCAACTCTCCACCTTCCCTGCTCCAGCTTTTGTGTTGCAAAAGCAGATACTACGTAGCTGTCAATTATAACGTAATCATTTTAAATTAAAATAGCTTTAACTGAATGAATAAAAACTCTGCAGCTAAAGTGGCGTCTATCATTACAAACCCATTAAGCCTCCATCTCGCCTATCAGCGCCGACCGAACCTCCTCCTCCTCCTCCGTCACCGTTCGAGTGAATGCAGAAAATCGGAATCAAGCAAACACAATGAAAAGCTCGGCTTACGTAAGCAAATATGATTAACGGCGCACCTGTTACAGTCCTAAAAAGCACATTCTGCTTCTTCTTCCGCTCTAGAACTGTAAAAGCGTCGCGTTGACGCGGCTTCTGTGTAGAATGCCAGCGACCTTCCGCAGATTGTTACAGACACACTGCCCCATCTCCTGCTTTTTCCCCCTCTTATTTTTTCGTGATGCCCCAGTGAATCCCCCCCCCCCCCTCCGCCCCCCTTCCTCCTCCTCCTCTATACTCATGGACCTGCATCCCAAGTAGCCGCTTTGTGTTTGTGAGTACACACATGGAGCTGCCTCAGTGTGTGTGTGTGTGTGTGTGTGTGCTCCACACTTGACTTTAATGAGCTCTGGAAATCTTCCGGACTGCTCTAATAGCTGCATTCTAAGCCATACCCCTGGGCTGGAGGGTGTTGTGCTGCGTTGGTGGAAGCCAAGGCGAAGCACCGGAGCCTGGCAGCCTGCAGCCGAGCCATCCATCAGCCTCGGCTTATAGGCCGTCGCTACTGCTCAGCGGGCTCGGGCTCGACCCCCACCCCCCCCCTCCCCTGCCCAGGAAGCGTAGAGGCGGACTGCACACGGGGAGTTTCTACCAGAGCGAAAAGCCGGCCCTGTTCTGTTCAGAAGATTTCAATACGCAATGGAAATAAACGCAAGTCGCTGCTTAGGTGGCGCAACCTGCTGTGTGACGGATGTGTGGGAATGCGAGCTCCCCCGGTGCGATGTACTACCAACACGTGTCCGCGTGGCCCGCGAGAACGCCGAGCTCATTACCGTCAACCGGGCCCGGCTTGATGAAAACTAAGCCGTGATTTCGGGGGGGGGGGAGGCCGATATGAGAGGGGATTAGCGGCCTGTCAGCCGGTTGGAGGAGAATCCAGACAGAGCTGTCAGTAGCTGTCTGTGGCTTCCAAGTTTCATCTTTATTAAATATTCCAATGAGGGGATTTCCAAATACGCCGTCAAATAAGTCACACGTGATCAATGTTGTGTTTTTTTCTCGCACAGGCTGGGATTAGAAATATTTTGCCCGATCGCCACTTTCTTGAATCTATTCTCATATTTTCTGACGAGTTCATTGTTTCACTGATCATAATCAATGGCCCATAAATAGTGCATACAGTAAAAGTTCATCTCCCTGGAATGGGCTCACCATGGAAAAAGCCACACATAGATATCAGTGTGACGCTGAGCAGTCGAATCCTTTGTTTCTGACGTCACTTAATACGGTAATGAATTACTGTAATGAATACAGTAATAATACATAATGAGGAGAATCATTAAAAAGCAGTAAAACCGAGAAGACGAATGTGATTTTCATTTTTCCGCCGATTCAAATTGAACGTGAAAAGACAACGGATAAAATCGGAGAGGAAGTAACTCTTTATTTTTATTTTTTTAATGTGTGGCTCGTGGAGTGAAGCGGTCGATGCATAAAGCGGTGGAAAAGCGCTTAATCCCTCACAAACAATGAGTTTATGAAATAATTCCTCCTCTCGCAGCGTGTCCGGACAACGTGTGACAGCAGGAAGGCGGGAGCGACGGACATCGATCGGCGGCAGCCGGGGGGGCCCCACGAGGAGGCGCCGGATTGATTCCAACCATCACCCGCAATTACATAGAATCTCCAACGGAGCACCGGGGGCCAAACAAAGAGGAAGCAGGTCGGGCGCCGAGGAGGACAGTGCGAATGTGACGAATGATTCACTGTGCATTCGGCAAACCTGTAATTTAGTCTGACAGGCCGGCGAGGGCCCCAAGCTGACGCGCCTCGTGCACACTGCGGCTCTCACGGTGACCGCGAGGAGCACGTTCACCAGAAGACCTGAAGAAGAAGAAGAAGAGCATTTTGATGACGTCGAGGAGCCGTTCATCAAAATGGTCCTTTCCGCCCGTCGCTTCCACCTGGGCCCGGTTGACGAGACTTCGTGTATGTTGTTTCATTCCTTTCCAATGAGTCTAAATCCTTCCATCTGGAAGATGCATGTGTGCCGCGGCGATTCATGCCAGCTGCGAGGAGATGGCTCTCCGGGCATCTTCGCACCCCGGCGCGCCGGTTTGCGCTGGAAAGTGGATGAGCGAGAGCGCCGCTTCCCTCCGCACGAAACCCGTGGACGTGCTCGCGTGCGTCATGCAAGTTTGACAATAGTTGTCTTGCTTTGTTTGCAACTAATCATTTAAATGAGCCGTGACAGTGAAATAATGATCCTTTTGACAACACACAGGATGTTAAACCAGAAGGCCGCTGTGTGTGTGCCGTGGGAGCCCAAATGTTTGACTTTGCAGCTCGGCTAATCGCAGTTGGGTGTGTTTATTTAGCGGCGGGTTTTATAATGTCGGCGCAGAAGGAAGGCAAGTCTTGCTCCCATGCTGATGAATCTTGTTCAACACTGGAACAATTTAAATCAATTTTACGCTGCTGTCTTTTTTTTTAACCCGGCTGAAAATTCAAAAATACAGTGAATAAAGTTCTGATATTTACACATAAAAAGTCCCACAAATATCCCAACTAAGCCTTTGTTTTGCTCGATATTCGCCCACTCGTATCTCTGGCTTGGTCCTCCGACTCCGAACAAAATATCTGCGTCCTTGACTTTTGAAATGTTCAAAACGCGTTGAGAGCTGCTGAGACGCGACCATATGGAGCCATCCAACAATGAGAGGAGAGATGCAGTGCTGTGCAGACCAGCACCTGGATCAATGGTTCTGGTATCTATTGGATTCTGTATTAGCATAGCACGATCAAACTTTTCTATGGACTAACGTCTTCGTTTCCAGCTCTTTGTGTTTCGCTGCTTCAACAAACCTTCATTTTAAAGCTCAAAGCGAGTGTGTTTAAGTGGATCAGCGTGTGTTTGTTGTCAGCAGCGGCACCACAGAAATGTATAATGAATGAGAATTAACGTGAATAAAACAACAGCGAGGCCTCGGTGCAGACTGCAAAACCCAGAAGTCGCTCAAGGTTGAATGAGGTAAAAAAAAAAAAAAAAAAATCTGCATGGAGCCGTTAAATCAATCGCAGTACAACCAGATCATTTCCCTCCCTAATTCCCCCACTGTGCCCTTTCTCCATATTCCTCTAAAGCTCGGTCATGGCTACAGGTATTTGAAGGAGGCTGACTCTCAAAGGGGGGGAAGGCGGAGGGGGGGGGGGGGCATGAGAGAAGGAGGCAGGCGTTTGCGCTGGAACATCAGGGCCAGTAGTTGGGGCCGTGTCTCCTTCCGTCACGTTGCCAGACACTTCCCTGTTATCTGCAGCGAACACATGTCCACCCGTGCCGTTACACAGCGACCGCTAATGGAGCATAAGACTGAGGTAGACCTCCCAACTGCTCCGCCACCACCGCCGCTGGTGTCAAATTCTACAGAGAAGGGACACAACACGCAGCCAAACAACTTCTGTCATTCTCCGGGGTTTGGAAACGCACGCTGTTTTGTCGAATCTAAGAGAACGCGTCCTTATTTTACTGGTGGGAGGAAAAGAAATGATTGTTTCCACGGATAGAGAACACGGGGTGAGTTGCTGGAGGCAAAATAGCTGTAATAGAAATGGTAATGTCCTCCCTTTGTCTGATCACGTTCGGTCCGAGGTGCATTCTCTGAGTGGCAATTTGAGTTATGGGCCTTTTCCTATTTCCTTCCTCTGTCTTTCTGGATGCTTCTAATAACGCGGCGGGATGCCTAGAGCGAGGACTGTTTAGAGGCCCACAGAAAAGCAACTTGATGAACACTTTTTGACCTTTCAAACGGTACACAGCATGCGCATGCCTACGCCACATACGCATGCCTACACAACACGTGCATGCCTACGCCACGCGCACATTCCTACACAACACGAGCATGCCTACACAGCACGCGCATGCCTACACCACACGCGCATGCCTACACCACACGTGCATGCCTACACCACACACGCATGCCTACACAACACGCATGCCTACACCACACACGCATGCCTACACAACACGAGCATGCCTACACCACACTTGCATGCCTACACCACACACGCATGCCTACACAACACGCATGCCTACACCACACACGCATGCCTACACAACACGCATGCCTACACCACACACGCATGCCTACACAACACACGCATGCCTACACAACACGCATGCCTACACCACACACGCATGCCTACACAACACGCATGCCTACACCACACACGCATGCCTACACAACACGCGCATGCCTACACCACACACGCATGCCTACACAACACGAGCATGCCTACACAACGCGCGCATGCCAAGACAACCTACTGCAACCAGATGTGGACATCGGTTTCTGGTCATTATGAAAGAAAAAGGTGGAGAATTCAATATGGACAATTCATTGGAGAGTAAATAACAACTAACTGACTGACTGTAGTGTTGGTCACTTGCATGAGGTGTGTGGAATGGTGTCTCACACACACACACACACACACAGATGGTCACGATGACGAACAGGAGAACACAAACAAGTGGTCGGGATGGAGTTTCTTACCGATAGATGGTGGCGCGTGGAGTCAGTGGTGGAGGTGAGTGGAGGTGAGTGGGTGACTAGCAAATAGCAATTAGCAAAACCGGGTGTCTCAAGAGAGAGAGAGAGAGAGAGAGAGAGAGAGAGAGCACCTGAGGCCAGAGGGCCTTTTAGGAGAGAAACAGACACATTCTGGTTAATGTGTAAATGATGAGTATTCATTCAAACCAACACGTAACTCTACTCCATGACTCTACATGACCTTCTTTCTATAATTGTGTCTCACGCGGAGGAGCTCGAGAGTGTTAACGAGTCTCACGGCTTCATTGCTGTTGTTCACCGTGGAATCAGTTTGCCAAGGGCCGTCGTAAAGGTTGTTTTCAATTAAATATCACAGTGTTTTTTATGCGTGTTTATCTTGATTTTATCTGTGACATGAAGTGGGTGATGGATGATCCAGGACACGTCACCGTCACATTGTTGTCCAAAATGTTACTGAACATTGAAGTGCTGAGGTTAATCAAATTGTGTATAATCGAAATAATTATTTACATGCCTGCTGTGCCTGTTCATTCATTAAAAACACCTTTAACCATCTGTCTAGGAGCCTTTTTATATCTCAGATTCCAAAGAAAGAAGTCAATTACTAGAAGTCATTTCATGTGTAGGGGAATTGACCAGGATTAACTTTTCTCTGAAATTGGATCTTGGGGGGAATTGATCATCTCTAACAGAAAGGAACCAGAGCAGGTGCTCTGTGCGTGTGTTGCCTTCTAATCATCTTAAATCTCTAGATTGACACACAACGGCTCTGCAAGTTGCTGATAATGGTCACGCTCACTTTTATACATCATGTGTTTTTGCATTAAAGAGGGTTACGGTTTATTGCCAAAGTATGTTAGACATACAGGTAGTTTGACACAACATTGCACAGTAAGACAGTGAGAAAAAGCACAAGACAAAGAACACAGTGCAGAAAAAATGACACGCCCGATTTACAAATTCACAATTTTAGTATGGAATACAGAATGGACTGCAGTCTGCTAATCATGGCGAAATAAAGGATTTGAACAAAAACATCTGAGAAGATAATGGGGCATCACATTAATCAGGGAGTACAAGTATTATCCTCTGTTACTGAGGCTGGAAGTAGAGAAAAAGGAGACTTAGTGGATGACAGTGACCAATGAGCATGAATGCAGCCTCAGGCTGAACCCTGAGGACACTTAATCTGGGCTTCTCCACTTTCTTATCGTGCCAAAGTGTAAAAACTCAGCATTCACTGCGGGATCTACTGGAAAAGCACAAAAAGCCCATGTTTTACACAAACTTTCCAGACGTTGTTGTAAAAAGTGGCAGAGAGATGGTTGAGATGGAACTCTTGAATCCTTTTGGTGGGTTTTGGTGAGCAAGGACTTACATGATAGGATTAGGCTAGTATAATTGCTTTAAACGTCATGTAAACATGTAAAATACATTTATTTTGAATTGAGTTGGGTGCTTGGTGCTGGATTGAATGTTGGCAGAGAGCAGCTGGTCTGAAACCAAAATGTCACAACTTTGTTTACCTATAAGAATCACAAATGATTCAGTATTTAACTTTAATCACAGAGTAAGAGCCCAGCACTTTAGGAATGTGGGAGGAGCTAAAGGAGGCCCTGCCCTGTTGAACAGTAACCTCTATACTCTATACTTTGACCTTCAGGCCAAACAACACAGCTCCTTGAATGTGTTCATATATGGACGCTTTGGCAGAATCGGGTCCCCTGAGAAGCTGCGGGGACCTCTGCTGCCTGGCCTGCTGTCACTATAAATGCAGCCTCACTGGGAACAATATTTACCTTTAACCAGCTACTTCCTAAAATAATAACCCTCCGGAGAGAGCGGAGAGAGTGATTGCGACTCGTCCTCTCAGGTGAACAGTAACGAGGTCGTTGAGGAATCCTCCGGCGGCTTCAGGATGTGATGAGGCAGCGATTGATTCGGAGGATGTTCTGAGCCCTCAAGTCCCCCCGGAGCCCAAAGTGAGTGAATCTCCTTTTCACGGCGGAGGAATCAATCACCCCTTAAAAAAGAATATTATGTTTCAATAAATCAGATACATGTAATGGTAACAAGTACTTTGTGACATGTATCTGAAGACTAAAGCATAACCCTAAGCCTCGGCTGTATGTTTTAAATTGCTTTATTTTTTTCTGTTCTTTTCAGAGACTTTGTTCCATTAATAGAACACTTAAATCACCCTGATTAGGGAGACGGCTATTAGTTCCAAGGCAGTCTTTGTGATGATTGCCTCAGACAGCTGTGCGGTTTAAATAAATATCGGGGTACAAGTTTGCGCTGCTTCCTCCCCCCCCCCCCCTCCCGCCATTACGCCGTGGTATGATTTGATCACTTCTGTCAATGGCAGCGTTGTGAAGGAGCCCATGCATCACCGAGGGGAGGGGGGGGGGGGGTTATCAGCCATGATCACGCTCCCTTTCTACAAAGCTTTCAAGTTTAGTTTGCGGCCCGAGAATAGCTGCTCTTGAAGCGCCGCCCATTGTGTTTGGTGTGTTACTTTGTGTGTTACTTTGTGTCTCTGCATCTCAGTGTATAGAAACGGGCTCTAAAGGCGCTGCAGGACACGAGCACAGGCTGGTTTCCCCGTGTAAGCCTCAGCAGTGTGGTTTCGGCCAGCCGTTCCGTCTGAAGAAACCTCTAATCTGTCCGTCCTTGGTTTGTTTTTTTGTTTTTTTTCCAAGTTGGAAACTTCCTTCTGGTTTCAGAAGCCTCGGAGAGAACGCGGCACAGTGTGAAACATTCGGAGCACTCACAGCCTTCAGAGCCCGATGGTTTGAAGAGTCAGTGTCATTTTGAAAGAATGCATCATTGTTGTTGTTGTTGTTTGGATGAATAAAAACTCGGCGTTTGTTTTTCATCCAGCTTGTGCATCTTTGATCTTAGACCCTCCAGCGCAAGTATTTCAGTAGTAGGTTTTATTTGCTGTTTTGTCTCTTTTTTAGTTGCAAGCATACACATTATTTCACCAACTCTTTGTCCCGTAACCAATTATAAAATATCCAATAGTTTGTGTGTCTATCATATTGAAAAATGTGCCACACCAAGTTTACAATTAAACTTAGTTACATGAATCGATGAAAAATCAAAAACTGCACATTTACATTAAGGACAAACAAGCGGCACCTCAAAAGCTGCGGCAACTTAAACCAACAGAGATTCATCCTCTGACTTAATGCCTTCATCTTCATGCTGCTATGTAAAAGCCTTACAGAGTCCCTTTAGAATCTGTACAGAACTAAGGATGCTTCCGGTCTTAATGACGGGCTGTAGCTTCATATTCATCAGATGAGAGCGGCATCGATTCAGTCATCCAACTCAGGGATAGAAAGTAAAACAGTCATTTTACAAAATGTCATATCGCTTTCGAAAATGTACTTTTCAACCACATTTCACGCCGATCACACGAGAAAATAAACACCCGCCTTCCCCCCCCCCCCGCGTGGTCGAGCACGGAGTCCACAAATTCGGCGGCTCGTGAGTTCCCTGCTCGCGGTGCGGGCCGCCATCACTCAGCCGTCACGCCGCTGCTCGGGATGCCGCGGTTGACCTTCGCATCCACCCGAGGGTTGCGCCATGAACGACGGGAAATTGGCGCGCCGATAACACAGGCCGGGCTCTCCCTGGGGAGGGAGGTATTGTTTTATGAGAGCGCCCCGGATGATTTACTTACGCCCATGAATGTGATTTCGGTGATATCGCAGAGGTCAGAGGAATTTAAGAGCAGCATGTATTCCAAATGAATTGCCTATCGAAATAAAAAAAAATCACTTGACCCTGTGAGGAGGAAGGTGCAGCCGGTGTCAGCAGGTGATGAGAAGCATCCATCAAAGCATCCATAAAACTCATCAATTAGCCATGTGATGCATGCTGTACCTTCTTAATATGTATTCATTTTGGTATCATTTTAAACATAATATGCTACAATTAATATGCAATTTAAACACATTTTTCTTTCTTTCTTTGCATGTAACTGTAAGCACAGAAAAGCCACAATGTGAAAGGTTGCTTCAACTAATGATCTGTGCCATCACATATAGAGATACAGATAAACTATTAACCCCTCAGGCCACTGAACCTGGTTGGCCAATCCGCATACCTCATGCAGTTTTTTAGTCCCAGAAGTTTCTGCAGAGCTGTGTTGGATGACCTTGGCTGACCTGCCGATCAAAGGGCCGCTGCACACTCTTCCCCTCTTTCATCTCTCCTGCAGACCAGTTGGTGGATTATCGCCACATGCAAAGGAGCGCCGCCGCCGTCAATCCGGCACAGCGGGAAATGAAGGTTGAGAACCGCCGTGCTGATGCATGACGATCTCCTGCAAACCTGAAACATTTGTGCTGCTGTTGCAAATGCAATTAATGGGAAATGACATTAACAGCCCGAGTCTCCCTCCTCTTCCTCTTCCTTTCCTCCTCCTCCTCCTCCTCCTCCTCCTCCTCTCCGTGGCCTACCATGTACCCAGCCCTCCCGCTTCAGGACCAGCGCATACAGAGGAAGGCGAGATCCGGTGTTTTCTGCCTCGGCGACAACATGACTAAGAATAATAGCGCTCGGTTATGCGCTGCGGCTGTCTGCACTGTTGTGCACAACAACGTTGAATAGATTACATCCCTGACTAATGGCACTTCCCTCCCTGAGAGGAGAAAGTGAATCTCTATCTGATGGTCACTCTTCCGTTCAACCGAGGCTCTTTCCACCCCTTCTTAATCTTCAGTGCATCCATCTCTGCCGACTCACAAATGCAGGTATCATTTAAACATTCATGGCCTAATTACTTTTGTCACAAAAGCGGAAAAATATGGGAAGCAAATCGACAGCGACAGTGTCTGTGTATCTGTTCTCCTATAAGACGTATGCAACCACATTATATATATATATATATATACAGTTTTAAATGCTCACGAGATCAGGATTCCCTGGACCTGGAAAATGTCACCTGTATGATGAACAGAATGTTGTGCCAATGCATTCAAAGGAGGTTGCTTTGTGTAACTGGATGAATGAGGACCTTCTGATCACATCACCAAATAGCCCCCCCCCCCGGTCATCCAGTACAGTCTACAGTCTTAAATTGCAATGCATCCAATGGTTGTTGACGCATTTCCATAAAAAAAACCCATGTCAACTTCAAGGTGCCCCCCCCGTTAGACCCCCGAGACGTCGGTGCGATCCGTCCTCTGGGGACCACGACCGTCCACGTGGACAGAGAACGACTTCAGCCCCGATCAAACTGGCGAACCAACATCCCTCAAAACCAAGGCGCTAGCGTTGCCAATATTGCTTTAATCCACGTAATCCGTGGGAGCCAACAACATTTGGTAATTGCGAGGGGTTCTGGATCCTTGTTTTCAACACATGACACGTGCACACAGTGGGGACATTTGGCCCGAGGCAGGAATTTGTCTGTCCCCGTTGACTGATTACTTCCTATTTGTCCATTTTAATCCCGTAATCCAAGTCGTCGGCAGCAGATGGACGCGTCTCTGCAAAGTGACGCGGCTTGGATTTGAGACGCCCCCCCACCCCCCCCCCCCCCCCCCTCGCAATCATGGCTTGTAATGGCCTGTCGTAGGCTTTCTAATTTTCAACCCATTATGAATCAGGTTCAGACATCTGTCTCAGTTCCAAAGTATTATCACCAGCAGCCGGTCGGTGGAGTGGACACACGGTTCCGGTTTGGCAGGAAACACTCAGGAAAATGCCCTTCGAAAAAAAAAAAGGAGCCCATTTACTGTATGGCAGTCTATCTGACCGCCATCTGCCAAAGCCGCGAGTCTGTGTGTGTGTGTGTGTGTACATATCTGTGTAAATGTTTGGTGTCTCCATCTGATGTTTGCTCGGGTTAATCAATAGCTGCGCCGCTGTAACTCAGATGACACACAGTCCGGGCGTCCGTATCTCCTCATCCTAATCAGATTAGCACTGAATGCCGTCTATGTACACAGCAGCCTCCTGGCCCGGATTTTGGAGCTGTGAGGTCCCTGCCGGCGCCGCAGAAGAAGAAGAAGAAGCACTCTCTGAAAAAAATGCAAGTCTATTGGCAGCTTTGTAAACAACAACAACAACAACAACAACAGATTTTGGTGATAAGAAAGCAATTACACTGCCTTTTTATAAATTCAATTCAAGTCCGCAGAATACAGGTGCATTATGTCTGGCGAGAATGTAATCTGGACTGGAGAAAAAGCACAAATGAGCAGCGGAGATTACATCCCAACGAGACGACTAGGCTGAATGCAAACATTAGGTTCAATCATGAAAACCATTTCTTGGATGATTTCTATCAGCGAGAGCCAATTCTGGGCCACCAGGTAGCGGCCTCGGCCTGCAGCATTATCTCCAACGGTTAAGGGGGAAAACACTTCCGCTCCCCTATACGTTCGGGGGGATTGTTTGACATTTTTATTTCCTGCCTCCTGATCCGTGTAATCCCATTCCCTCATAATCAGCCCGGGGATTTTATTTTTTTTTCCGCAAAAAAAAGAGAAAAGGGATTCAAAACAAATGTTTTCGCCATTCACCTTTTTTCATCCACACCCTCCTCATTGAAAACCCGCGTGTGAGGCCCCCCCCCGCCCCCCCTCCCTCGATCCGTTTAATTCACTGAGCTACTTGCTGAATACTTCCTTGATTCTGAGAGGAAACGATACCAAATCAATTTGAAGTCCCACTGGCCTCAGCACTCCGGGATTTTGGCCTGTTGATTTTTTCCGGGGGGGTTGGACCCTCTTCGAAAGCCCCGCGGAGTGGAAACGGATCCCGTTGTCCCGACGGCAGGGGACGAGGCTAAAAAACCGCCGAGGGTGGAAAAAACCGCTTTGCCTTTGGTTTTTTCCACCCTCGGCGGCAATTCGCAATTCGCCGAGTCATCGCTCCAAGGAGAAGAAAGATCTGCTCTCAGAAATCCCGTTGACCACACGTTTCAGGTAAGGCCGCGGTACGGTATTCAAATTTAATAAACTTTTGTTTAAAAAACGTTTTTTTGTTCTCAGACTCACCTCTGCCTGGTGCTGGATGACATGACTGAGGTTGGTTTTCTCAGAGAGTTAATTCGTCCACAGATAACTGCCCCGTTGTCATTTCTAATCACACGTCGGGAGTCGGCGATGACTTTCCCACTCTTTCACATTAATTATGGATTCTCTGGTAGTTTTCATTAATTACAGCAATGCCTGCAGTTAATCATAATTATTCTCGTCGGGTATCTTAGTTATTTTGTGCATTCGAAGGTCGAGGAACTTGTGCATGTTGATAAGAAATCGTCACAGAGTTGGCTCCAATACTGCGGGCTCGAATAGAAAAGGGCCCTTTGGTAATTTAGATGACTATTAATTTGACCTCTGCCTTAATGTCTGTCTGAACAAGTGTGCGTGTGCGTGAGATGTTTCATTAGAGTGTTTGCTGATATGCTTTTCCTGAATTTTTCAGTAAAAAAAAAATGGTCAAATTAAAAACTGGTTGAAATTGAGATCATTGAGACCTGAGCACGAGAAACACCAACAGTCAGACCAGCATCCATTCGTCACGTTATTAAAAACACACGAAATACGTTTCTAATAGCCTCCAATGTGAAGGCAACAAAGCCCCTAATGGGCAATGCAGTAATCTATCAGTTTACAGTTCCATTTTCTAAAATGAGTACAGCACCTGAAATCAGTTGACTAAGCCGTCTGCCTCATTATGCAAAGATTCATGCTAATTAATAAATAAACAGCTCGAATCTCATACTGATGTTTATCCCTAAATACGATCAATACAACTCAAAGCTTTAATTTACTCACCCGCGTGACGTCCCAGTCAGCGCAATACAATCCAATTATTTTCATAAGGCCCCGTAATAAGGGCCTTGCATACATAATGTGGTGAAACTAGACAAGAAGAATCATATCACAATGCGGGAATACCGCATAATTATATGAAGATTTAAACAATAACAGGTTGCGTCCGTTAAGGACACCGTGAATTGTGCACCACTTACAAACGTTCTTTTCCTCAAGGCCCAACGACAATGACGTCATTGCAGAAAAAGATTTCACGTAATCAATCCTTCTTGTCTGCCAAATGCCTGAAATTACTATTTGTCTGGTCATTAATATGCTTGTGATTTAATATGATAAAGAACAGTTTTATTATTAGCCCTTCTGAAGAGGCTGACAAACCTTTGGCCCAGCAGCTGCATTGAATACTGCCCAAATAATCCCTATCAGCAGAGACACAAATAAAGAAAGACAAAATAATTCACCCCCCCCCTCGGCCTTTCAGTATAGGACCAATAAACGAAGCCCCGCTTCCCTTCTCATGCAAATCAAACTGACCTTGAAAAAACAAAATAATCAAAATACAGGTGCTCGCAGCTGGAAACACTGCCTTTGAAGACTCGGGTTTTACGGATTTGAACATTTGCATAACGAACAAAAATGGCTCCCGTCAACCAGCGGGCAATCAGACAATGGCACGCTGGCATCTCGCAGCCTATTGTTCTCCTGCACTAATCGGCAGCTCGGTCTACGGCAGCAGATTAATTCCACTTTTCTTCCAATTAGCATATTTGATTATGCAAAGGAATTCTCTTGACTTCGCCGAGCTTCCTGAGAGCTTTTATTAATTTCCCACCGACGAGGAATACGCCGGTCTCAATTAAATGATAAACGCTTAAGTGTTGCAGACGAAAATCACAGACCGTCTTGTTTAGATGCAAGTTGTTGTTTTTTTTTGTTTTTTTTTTCCCATAATGAATGGTTCCGAATTAGTATGAAAGGGCACATCCACCACGGTCGAGGATTTGGCACTCTCTAATGCATGGTGATTGCTGCTTTACATAAATCATGTAGTCCTTCAAACTGGGTTGAGACGAGACAATATTCTCCTCTAAATGAGTTCCCCAGTAAACAAACTTCCACACGGAAGTAGTGGATCACCAGGGTTCGTTTGCGTGTCACTTTAATTCAAGGCTTTTGTATAAAGCCTGAGTTCCGTGGGCTCGTTTCCCGATCTAAAGAAGTGAGGCCTTGAGGTCGTTGATGTGTTTTAATGTCGGGTCGGAGGTCGTGACGACGCGAGGCCGATTGAAGGTGCGTCGTTGTTTGGGTGTTGAAAAACGACCCCTTTAAAGACAGAATTTTGTTAACTTGTGGGAAAAATACAACATACTGAAATAAAAGCCACACTGTTGCATTTGCTCGTGTGGCGGTGAGGTTTCAGGTTGCAGGCCGGGCACTTTCTTCTTCCGTTACACATTGTATTGAACAGCCTGTGTTGGGGGGGTGAGGGGGGGGCGGAATACAGATGCTGGTTCTCCCCCTCAATGCAGGTCTGTCTCGTGTCGGATGAGAGATGTTCTCCGTCGCTTCATTAATCGGCCGAGCGTAATCTCTTATAGGAGTAACAAACGAGAGGACGGCAGCGGCAGCAGCAGCGGCAGCATCAGCGGCAGCGGCAGCAGCAGTGGCAGCAGCAGCGGCAGCAGCAGTGGCAGCGGCAGCAGCAGTGGCAGCAGCAGCGGCAGCATCAGCGGCAGCAGCAGTGGCAGCAGCAGTGGCAGCAGCAGCGGCAGCAGCAGCGGCAGCGGCAGCGGCAGCAGGGAACGGAAGATGCAGCGATAGGAGCCCGAAGGTGGAGTACGACGTTCTGGGGGAAAGCTGCTTATTTGAAATCAACACCCAAACCAATACGTCCCGACCGCCACTGCGTGTGTGCGGGTGACATCTACCCTTCGGGATGTTAACCATATCGCGACACTTCACCAACGAGCGACATGTCAGTGTTACAGTAATAATCCTCCATCGAGATTTGCGCTCGCTTGAAAGTTACTGCTCTCTCAGGAAAGATTTCCTCGTTAATCTTCCCTCTCGGTTTGCACGCGCCTCCCAGTGTGAGAAGTTTGATTTTAATGTTGTTACCTCTTCCGTCTTGGTTAAACACCTGGGGGTTGCCGTGGTAACAGCGAGTTGAGTTATCGGTGAGGTAGGGAGTCTTTTCATGCGGAGCGGCAACGGGAAAAAAGAGTTCATCTCAAAATGTTGCACCCGGAAATGGTAATAAAACATCTGGTTTGGTTTTATGATAACAAACGGGGTCATAACTTTCATGGGTAGCTCATCTGACCTTTACCAATCAAGCATAAATTCACATCTCTCTGTCCTCCCTTCTTGTGTAACTATAAACCCCGTGCATCGGTTCAGGTAAACAACGTGCTCTGAATATGTCATCACACTGGCTCTCTGACCCGTAAGATTTGTATCACCGGGTTTGAGGACGTGTTGGGTAGCAACGGAGCGCCGCGTTGAGAATAAAACCTCTCAGGGGACAGAGATTGAAAGCAAACCACTTGAGTTTCTCCACCGCTGTGGAGACCACAGTTGGAACAGGCACATTGTGTCGCTTGATGGAAATCGGAAGAAGCAAAAGCACGGCGATGTTTGAAAGGATATTTAATTATTGAAAAAAAGTCATTTGACTTGTGTACATGTACAATAAAGTGTGGTACAATAGAGAGGTACAGAATACACAATAAATAACAGTATTAATTAAACTGCAGAGAGTAAATATGATGGTTTGCATTACAAGTGGAGAACTAAATGTTTTTATGAAAAACAAGCTCATTTAGCCATAAAACCTGAAACATCTTGTGAATCCACAAAATCGCTCTTCCATTCTCTTTTCTGGATCATGTCCAGACTGAAGAGAAATTGGGAATTGAGTTATTGTGGCAGTTGTGGGCAGCGGAGGATGACCTAATTTAGGCTTTGTTGCGTAAAAATACATTAAAGTACTGTGAATGCAGGCAGGGTTTAAAAGGTGAAAAGTAACGGAGCCAAAAACATTGTCTGCTTGCAGGCAGACGAGCATGTGTGTGTGTGTGTGTGTGTGTGTGTGTGTGTGTGTGTGTGTGTGTGTGGCCACAGGAAACAACCTGAGGGAGAACATCAACAGCACAGTTGATGCATTGCATGTGTGCAGAATTGGAGGAAGCTTTCGCCAGACTCACAAAAAAAAAACTTTTTCCCCAAATGACATCTTGCTGCAGTGATTTCAAACTCTGTGGCCTGAATTAATCCTGCAGCTGCCTTCGGGTAATTGTAACGAGCTCGGGGCTGTTTAGAAAGGATCCCGATGGGCGCAGGGAAGACGACTCAAAGAACCTCATTGATTTCTCTTTGAGCACCACCCGACATCCGAGGGATCAAGACCGCGAGGCAGCTCAGCGCGGACAAAACTCCGCCACGTTACCGACAATGTGCAGAGATTCGCAGAAGAGAGAAGGAGCACGACCAGACGCCCACGGGGGGGGGGGGGGGGGGGGGGAGAACCAGAGCGGAGCTTCATGCAGTTTGACTTGACAAAAGTTCAAGTTTGTTACAAACTATGAATCAGAGTTTGGTTCGGAATGGGATCTCGCTCTCTGTTGCTGCTGTCGAGGTGTGTTAGATCTTCGCTTGAGGCAAGGAGAACATTTCAAGTAGTTTTTTTTGGGGGGGGGTTTGGGGAGGGGGGGGGTACTGTTTAGTCTTTGGTGTACCGGGGTTGAATCATTCACTCAATCTTCATCTATCTACACTGGATCACAGGAGGGAACCAACGCTCCCGAAGACGCAGTTCCGTTCTTCTTCTAATTCCTAAAGTCTTAACGGTTGTAAATCTGCTGAGTCGGAGGAGCAAACTGGAGACTGGGAGACACATGTGACCTCAGCAGGGAGAGCGCTGGTCCTGGTTGATGCGAGGTGACGGCCCGACCACTTAGCCGCCGCGGTGCCTGAATGGATCTGGGTCACACGGCCTCAGGCCTCTCACTTTATCTTTCGCGCGTTCACTCGTCATTCTTTCAATGTCTGCATTTGACTGCGACGCGTTCTTCCCGTGGTGTATGACCACGTGGAGTGACGTCACCTTTTTGCAGCGAGTTATCGGTAATGCGGATATTATCCAAATGTATTAGTGTTTGGCCACAAACCCCGTACAGAATGAAACATAATCATTTATTTGTACAAAACAGCACTTTCAATAAAAAGTTGAGCGATGGCTTTTGCATCGTAGGATGACTTGGACGTATATTCTGCAGAGCCCGAGAGGAAATCCAAGCTGGATAATTCTCCATAAGACCGGGCTGTGTGAAAAGTTGCAACGCTGATGTTGTAAAGCTCCGGAGTGATAATAAGGGAAAATAAGAAGAGGCAGGCGGAACAGACTGCAGGCAGACGGCTCGAGAATAAAAGGATATTACGCTGAGGGAGAGAAGAAAGAAGATGTAATAAAAAAAAAAAGATGAGAAAGAAAGTGGTGCGGAATCCCGCCTGATCGCAAGAGTCGTCCTCAGATCGGATGCTGAAGTCAGCGCATTTGAAGCGGCAGAAGCCCCCCCGTGGGAACAACTTCCTCCAAAGCGAGAGAAAGGGGGCCGAGACGTGGAGACGTGGAGACAGAGGAAGGAAGGGGGGAGGACAGAATGCAGAGATTCTCAAGGCCTGCCGCTACTTGGGTCCACTGCGGGAACGCAAATCTCCAGGATTTACTCAAGACTGAAGAACTAAAATAACAGAAAACAATACTGGCAAAAAAAAACTGAGGTACAAAATCAAAATGCATGTACAAGCAAGTACGTGTTGTGATTGATAAATTGCTTTTTTTTTTACTGTGATATCAAATTGAGGATCAATTATCAATGGATTACACTTTTCTACCTTTTCTAGCGTTTTAAACATCCACTAATGTCGTCGTCTTTTTCATTTTTCACAAAGGCTTCCGAGTCAAAGTCTTCCTTCAGGTCATCCAAAGGCCAAACCAGCCTGGGGAGGGAGACAATTAAAAGAAACTGCTCTTTTATGTTAAACCAACCTCAAGGCCTCCTGTGGGCATCACAAAAATCATTCAAGAGACATTCAAGAGCCGCTGAATGATGTGCAAATACTGCGGAGAGCTGCAGACGGTCAGAATGGACTCCGTTACAGTCAAACTTCTGACGTTAAGGTTGTTTAGCTTGATTAAGGTTGTTAGGGAGTTGGACACGCTCTAAACTTGCCTGCGCCATGCATCTAGGAAATGCACTATACGTCGTTTGAATAAGGCCATATGGCCACATGCATGAAACCAAATGATTACGTATAGTTTAGGCGCTGTGGTTGTTTTTTTGTTTGTTTGTTGTTGACAGGTCCCACCTTGTTTCCACATGAGATACAACCACAACGCATGCAGAATCAAGATGAGAGGAAAGCTTATTAATAGCACATGTAAATGGCAGCGATATGATCGGGGATAAATCCAGAATGCGGGCAACATTTTAAACACACATTTGATTTAATCAAATAATTACGCTGACAGAAACATGTGCAATTGACGAGAAAAAAGGTCACGCTCTGGCCATGTCCGCCACGACAGCGCCAATAGTCCAGGAACGCTTTGAGAGGAACTCACCATGGCCGATCAAGATATTTAGCAAGAAGTCAAGGGAAAGAAGGAATAGTATTTCACCACTCCACCATTATGAGTCAAACTGGTGGGCCTCCAAGCGTAAATGTCAAGGGCAGAGGCAAAGTCGGAGGGATGAGCCCGCGCACTGTAAAAGAAGCCATTTGTCACTGTTCCGCATGCCATTACAGGTGCTCAGCATACAGAAAGAAGAGAGGGGGGGGGACATGGTATCACCTTTTAGAGCCCGGGTAATCTCTTGAAAAGCCGCCATGCAACACGGCTGCAGCCCTCTTTTGCATTTTGGAGGCATCCTCAGGAGGCAGAGTGGAAAATACAGTTAGGGCTGATTTGAATCGATGGTTTGTTCAAACGGGTAACATCGCCTATTCCACTTTTCGGCGGGAAGTCTTTAAAGTGGAAGAATCCGATAAAAACGGGCTCTTGCTGCCAGATCCAGTCCTGCAAACGGTGGAAGTTCAGAAAAAAAAAAGAAGGAATGTTGCACTTAGATCCGCTTTGATCCGAAGGAGCCTCGGATTTGAGGAATGTTCCTTACCCTGGTGCTCTATATTTACTCCATCTTAATCAATACCCCCCGGTGATGGAGCCATCTCGGGGCGCAGGCATCGGTCCGGCTGGGAAACTTTCTCTGATGTAGCACTTTCTGTGTGAGTGGGCAATTTTGCCCGAGTCCCTTATTTTGGGTCGATAATAAATTGGATTTTAAGTAAACAGTGATGAATCAGCTTAAGCAGTCCGTATTCATGAACCCCGCTCCCTCTCCTAATCATCGGTGACAAATGCACTTAAGGAGGCTCCTTCTGGGCCCCTTTGACAGAAGTGCTGCGTGCGCCCCAGATGAGACCCCCCCCCGCCCCCAAACCCCCCAATGTTGATCAAACAGCCAACCTGACCTTCCCAGCTCCTGCTCTCCATTTTGGGACTATATTTCCGCAGTAATCCACTCATCTGACAGTATCTTCAAGCCTTTTCATAATAATCTTTAATAAGGACGACCTTTGATGCCACAGACAGCTTCACTGGGGGCGTCTGATTCCCCCCCAACCACCAGCGTGTCGACAGGCTGGTAATCCCGCGCTCTTATCTCCTCTCCCTCTGATATCGAAGGCTTAGTCTTCTCGGGGGATGTGGCAGCGCGGTTGGTAATGAACTTGGCACTTTTCCTCCAGCGGGTTGACAGACCCCTAAAAAAGGAAAGGTTTGTGTACAATGACCGCGTCGGTCTGAGGTTCGCACGAATTGTATCAACCCTCTTCGAGGAGGGGGAAGCCAGAGTCGCAGCGACGTCATTTCACCCCCCCCCTCCCCCCCGGTGTTGCGGCGTTGGAGCGTTGGCCGCGTCGCTCGTGGCTCGCCATTCCGGGACAGCGGTCTGATGGGACTTGCACGGGAGAAGCAGGAGTCGCCGGATTCCCCCGTTAGGGCAGTTAGTGTCAGCCTGCGCTGCGGTGCTGACCAGGGGCCTCCACCTAAGCCGAGCTGATAGATGGTGGAGCCGCAGGCCTGTGGGACCGCCAAGCATCAGCGCACACAGCTCACTCACCCCCCTCCCCCCTCCTCACCCCCCCAGCCCTGGGACCCGCCAAAGAAGAGGAGAGCAATTGGAGAGCACCGCGAGTCTATTCTCAGAGGTTACAACGCCATTACAAGCTCGCGCCACTGAGGATCACTGCTTGGAGAACGCTCATCCAGGAGGTGGGGGAAGACGGCGAGGTGAGCGCGCGTTAATACTCACGTCACGCCGGTGGCATCCAGTCGTAGTTATGCGTCCGTGGTCGCTGAGCTCGGCGGAAGGCCCCCCCCCCCTTGCGTGTCTACGGCTCGTTCAGGACTTGTGTATTCTGTGCGTCTTGAATGAGGACGGGGTTGACAATGCGGCGGCAATGCGGTGAGACGGCGCCACGCCACGGCCCGCTTTGGGGGCGGGCGGTTGGGGCGTGGTTTAATATTCCTGGCACGGCCTCTCAAGGCCCGGCGCCCCCGGTAATCAGCACCCACAGCTGTTTCGCGGCCGGCGAAGGCGCCCGACGGGCACCGACAACCAGCCGGCGCCATATGTCCGGGATATTAGTGCTCAGTGTTTTCATCACGCCACAAATCGGCGCGGTCTCTATGTGGAAGACGTGCTCGCGCTTTGGACCCAAATTGAGCTGTTTATGTCGGGGGGGGGGGGGGGGGGGTTTAAACAGGTCCTGCACAGCGATGTAACCTTAAGCGACTAAAAATAACAGAACTGAAACAATCCCCCCAAATATACCCCCCAAGTGGCTGTCTAGTGGTTCAAGAATCATTGCACGGTGTCTGTTCTTTTTGCTCGCCGCCTGCCAATTGAAGCAATGCCAACCTGTAATTCTCTTCTCTCCTCCAGATCCCCACACTGACATCCAGTGAAACAAGTCCATCCCTTTCCTGCCTCCGGAAGGCAGGCTGCCAAATAGTTCCATTAGCGTGCCTCTGGAGGAAGGCGGCCAGGCAATAACGTGGCTCATCCTCTGCAAGTCAGATGGCGAAGTGCCGCTGCGGCGAGGCGCCGCCGGGCCTCGCGAAACAAATGATTCATGGCCACGCGCGGATGATGCTGTTGTAAAAGTTACACTTTTGATACGGCCTCGCTGGAACTATCTCTGCCCTTCTGACCCCTCCCCCCCCACCCCCTCCTCCTCCACCGAGGGGAAAAAATCTTTCCAGCTTTCAGGATTGTTGGGTAACTTGACTGAGGGATAGTAGGCTTTAGTGGTTTGGTCCCAAAAGCATTACGGAAGATAGATGGACTAAAATCTCTTCCCCTGCATTGAAATATTTGTGGGAAATAATTTGCGGTAAGACTTGGTTAGTATGGAACTATATTAATTGTATTGCATGTGCTTATAACACGTATTCATGCATGTCAAACAATGTCAATGTAGCATTGTCTTCTTAGTATTCAGTGAAACTGTATCTTTCACTAAATCATTCATTTGAGTGATGAGACCAGACAGCGGTGATAATTTAAACCAGAAAGGTGGAAGCTGACAAACCCGAGCAGCTAAAAACAGTTTTTAGTGCTTCACCACATTCAGATCTGCATAACTGAGATATAATTACAAATTTCAACTTCAGGTTAATGTCACAAAAATGTCACATCTCTCTCTCTACCTGCTCCTGCTTTTCATAAATATTCAGGATTTTTACCCACCGACTCGGCTCAGAAACTTACTGCACTTACGCGTCGCTTCGTTATTTTTTAAAGAAAGTCGGGTTAATTTTCCTATTTTCCATCCCGATGGCGAGCTGTGGCGCCTCGCGACTGCCCGGAACTCCAAAAGCCATTCAAGCTCTCAGCGAGCGGCATTAACACCCCGCGCTGCATGTGGGTTTCTTGATGAGCATTAATGAGGAGTCTGAAGGATCGTACAACCCTGAAAGGACGTGAAGTGATTAATGAGGAGTCTGAAGGATCGTACAACCCTGAAAGGACGTGAAGTGACTGGATCGCCTGCACTCGGACCGGGCCGTCTCCAGGCTGCTGCGTCCCCCCCCCCCCACCCCCCCTCCTGCTCTGTTCTCTATCAACGCCTTCTTCACGGCATTTCAAATGTATGACTACATACGACACCGAGTGAGGCAAGCGAATTAACGGTTTTTGCTTGATTCCGAGTCTTCTTCTTTACCCTCGAAAGAGAAAAAACAAGGCAGTTTAGCTCTATCGTTCTTTCACACACACACACACACACACACACACACCATATATCCTTTAACATTTCTTGAGTCAACCATTATTGTTCAGTGGTAATCAAGGCCGCTGCCAAAGAGCCCAAACAATTAATCAATCAATCGATAAGATCGACTTAAGAAATATTCTGCCTGAATAATGGACTAATGAGTAAAGTATTTAGTGGACGTGGGTTGGAATTCGCGCTTTAATCAATCTCCTTCACACTGAACGACTACATATTCTATCAAACATGCAAACTGGAATTGAGAGATGGATGGACGTTGTTTTGGCGGCGAAGTCCGATTCGGTCTCTTCCCCAAGGAGCAGGGGGGGAAAAAACACTCCTCTCCACACCTGCATGGACGGCCGGGCGCGTGCCTCGGAGCCACACCGTTGCCTACATTTAAAAGGCAGAGTACTTCTCCAGTGACCAAAAAAAAAAGCGCTAAATCGCGCTGAACGAAGGCAGGTGCGAAGGCGGAGGGAGAGACTTTGGCAGAGAGGTGCATGAATTCGCTTTGAAAAGCATCACTGACGTGTCGCCCGTTGGCCTGTTAAATAGGAGGAAAGAGACGGCTAATAGCAGCCGGGGACGACTCAGACAGATGCACCTCTCCTCAGTCCTCGGCACCTTATTAAAATGTCAAAGAGGCACCTCTGTGAACATTAGTTCTACACCACTCCTTTGCTGCGCTCTAACAGCCTGTCGCTCGGCATTCGCAGTGTGAGACAAAAGGGGGTCTGCGTGACCTCGCAGACGTTTGACATGCGACTGCGTTGCTTTGTGCAAAAACTATTGTCTATTTTTCTGTGCTATTTGATTTGTAAATGGGCCAAAAGCGAAAGTTCTAAAACGAGTAGTTCAGACTCTGTGGTTTAAGTGTAACTAGTTCTATGGACTACTTCCAATGGTTTTGGGCAGTTAAAAGTTCACAGAAATATCTCCCTGTGAAACAACTAAAGCAATTGTGGATTTAGCAAATATTTATGGTAAATAAAACCAATCCTGTAATTAAGAAATGACCCATTAAAACGGTTAATTGCGGTGTGAAGCCGTCATTGCAATGCTCTCTCTCTGCAACAAAAACTGTGACTAAAATGAACCTGATGTTGTCGAGTTCTGTGCCACAATGTCTGCACTGCATCAAAGTCCAGGTAAAGGGCACCTGAGGAAATCATTGGAAAAACATTTCATACAATCTGAGTGTCAGGTGAAGATGAAGTGATTTGTACCCAATGGGCTCCCTGCGCAGGGTTACATGAGCACAACGGATCCACTCGTCCTGCACTTCCCTTCAGCCCACGTCACAAGAGTTACCACTCGGCTTGTGAATAATGCAGGCAGCATTGCAGTAATTGCGGTTCATTGCGGTTCTGCTGAGAACAGCAGGTGCCTTTCATCAGCGTGACACAAGAAACAAGTGACACGCAGCGGGGTGTTTGCTCAGCACAAAGATAAATAAAGCCCATAAGTATGCATGCACGCATGTGCAGAGTGTGTGCATGCGTGCATGTGTGTGTGTGTGTGCGCGCGTGTGTGTGTGTGTGTGCGTGTTGGAGAGCGAAAGAGAATCACATCCTTGGGGAAATTACCTCCAGAATGTGGTATTGAGTGCACTTTACTGATGGACGCGAAGTGTCCCGCGCAGCAGTCGAATTGAAGGGTGAATTGTTTTGGTGGTGTACAAATGAGAAATAAGTAATGCCAGTGAAGTAAAGAAACGTGTAGGCCTAAACCGAGACTATTGTGTTTTCACTCCAACGAACAAGCAGACGCTTCCCCACTGACAATCACTCTCTGGGTCTATTCCACTCTTTGTGGAAGACGGGTTCAGCTCTTTGACTCAAAGGCCGATTTTGCTATTTTTTATTAAGCGAAAGTAAAAAACGGAGACGACCCGTTTATTTTTAGATTGGACCAGTATCAAAGATGCAGGGCCGGCCCTTCCTATAGGCCACCAAGGGGACCGCCTAAGGCGTCAAATTTGTCGGGGGGCGCCCTCTAGGTGTCTCTCAACAACATTGATTAACAAAATATAAATGAAATAAACCCCTGGTGAAATGAAACCATCATTAAAACAAATAAACATGGCGCCACCCGTTTGAGGTGGGGTGGGGTGGGGGTGGGGGGGACCTTATGTTTGCGGCCTTATGTCTGCGTGCGTTGCAAGGCAATGGTCCCACTCAAGCTCAAGATCAAGCTGACGTAAAATCAAAAGGTCCAAACTCTCTGGTGCAAAGGGACGAAAACGAAGAAGAGGAGGAGGAGAGGAAGGCCCTGCACAGAGGTATCTCAGACAAGTCTAAAATCTACTTTTGTCCATGAGAAAAATCCAGAGAGTCTTTTTTTTATGCCTTGCACACTATGTTAAAGTCGGTAGTGAGCGTGCCAAACTATAAAGACAGTGTTTGAGTAAATTTAAGTTAATAAGTTGAAGAAAAAAGTTAAAACAAGTTGTGAGCAATAACTTCATAGGATCTGGGACCATACAATAACATCCCGACACAAGTAGTGTCAATACTCTCATCTAACTTTTAAAAGGTTATGGTTCAAAGTGGGCCTAGCTGGTAGGTTGGGGGGGCCGGGGGGGGTCTCCAGTCTCCATCCACTAAAAGCCTTATTTCCCACTGACAGGTGCAGATTGTTATGCGTCACTTTCATGTCTGCAGCATTCGGAAAATCTGTCGTTCTCTTGCTAGTTTCTCAAGATTATTTCGGAATGACACTTTATTGTAATTATCACTGACTGTTTAATGTTGCGGTAGGAGCATATTTGAATTACTTTATAACCTGGTGGTGGTAGGTTGCTCTACTTGTTGGCGTGCACAGTTTATTCCAATAATAATAATGAACCGAGCTGTCGAGAGGGGCACAAAAGTCCCGTCCCGCCCCCCCCCCCCCCTCCCAATAAGAAGAAGCTTGAAGCTGAAGAGCGTGGGCATTCCCCTTTAAGGATCCGGCTTAACATTTAATCACCCCTGAAATTCCCTTTGATATGTGTTACCAAGAAGGAGAAGGAGAGAGGAGATGAGACAACGCGGCCTTTCAACAGCCCGAGCGCTGTGATGGTGATGGTGATGATGATGATGATGATGATGATGCCCGCTGCAGAAAGCTCTTCTTTCTAATTACCTAAACTTCAACTGCAGTTTCCTTTGAAGGCGGCTGCCTCCCAGGCCGATGGCGCCGTGGCCGTGGGCTGGATCGCTCCGACATGCATGTGCACAAGGAATGTCGGGAGGGGGGGGAAGCCGCGGGAGGTATCTGCCGCGATTTGTCGTTTCTATGGTAATTTGAGAGCTTTTTAGGAGTTTTGGGGGGAAGTGAGACGAGGGTCGTTTCATCCTTCAGGCGATGCGGTACGCGTTTTTTAATCCATCTTCTAATTTAGAGGATTTGATCTGGCGTTTGTCCTTCCTCAAATCCATATTTATCAATCAATTCCTCCAGCTTTCCCGCCCCCCCCCCCCCCCCCCAGCACCCCTGGGATAATCTGACACTACGAGTGGGAACTGTTTTAAAGGGTCTTCGACGTTCCACAATCTGTCCCTCTCACGTTAATCGCCGTGCCTCCCATTAAAATGGCTTTTAAAGTTTTGAAACCTCGGTCCAAAAGGAAAATAGCATTTGCACCGGAGGCCTAACACGAGGAAACGGCCCAATGGTAGAACATTACTCTACCTGATGATGTAAAGCCGGACTCTAGATTGGAAACCTAATTTAATACAACGCATAATGTTTGGGTCATCTCACTATTTTTGTAAAAAAAAAAGCAATTTTCTCAAATGTTGTCTCATTTCCAGTAAATATGTTCCAATTATAAATTCTCATGAAAAAAATATTTGACATTAAGAATGAAAATGCTCTCTCTGGTGAATGTAAATAATACAAACAATAATCAGAGATAATCATTTTAGTAAATAATCATTTTAGTAAATCAGTAAATAATAGTTAAATAATAGGACATAAGTAATGATTTGAACCATTCACAGCTTCTTTGTTAAAACCAGTGAAACCGATACATACCTTTTTTTTATAGACAAAAGTCTTAATTATGTACTATCAAATATCAAGTAATTCTAATTATAAGAGTTATAAGCCAACATTCGTCATCTCGCTGACAGGCAGGACGATGAGTTAAGCCCCGCCTCCTTTGTCTCAGCCCCTTCGTATCAGGTGGCTCCCTGTGGAGATCATGTCACGTCTATATTCATCTTCAGCAACTCAAATCAATGACTTCCCTCGTATTAGCTCCTCCGCCTGTTACCATGGTAACCTAAAGGCCAGTGAATATTGCAAGGGGAGAGGCGGGGGGGGGGGGGGGGGTGATGGATGCTGAGAGTAAAGGAGGGGGGGGGGGACACACACAGCTCTGACACATGGAGAGAGGGTGTGTATCCGGTAGGGGAGACAGAGTGCGTGATGTCTCTGATGTTCCACTGTGGCCCGTCAAGGATGCACGTCTCCCCCACCCCCCCCACCACCCGGAAAACCATCTCTGTTGTGTCCCGCTTTCTGCGACCCCGAACTGAGGCTTTGACAAGGAGGCGCGGGCACGAACACGGTTTATTTTCCCTCTGAGCGCGCTTTCACTGAGTCAAACCGCACGATGCGTCAGGCGTGACGAGCAGGAAACGGCTCATTCACGAGAGAGAGAGAGAGAGAGAGGGGGGGTGGGGTGTAACTCAAGGTCATTTTAGTTTCTTGTCATATTGTCTTTGCGTGAGGATTACAAAAAAAAAGAGCAGGGTGTATCCAGCTTTAACTCATTTTTTGGGCCAAATAAAAAAAATGAAATGAAATGCACCTCACACTTCAATTAACTTCAAATCTTGTTTATGCTCATGCAGCTTTAAGGCCAATGTGATTGGAAAAAACCATTAAAAGAATACATAAACTGCACCAACAACGCTGTGAGGAGAAACGCTGTAAAGGCTCCGGGGTCAAAGGAAGTCGAAGTCCCTCGTTTTTAAGAGAGAAGTGCTGGAATCCACAGGGGGGCTGTTTGAGAGTCTGGGGGCGAGCGAAGAAGAAAGAGGCGGGCGCCACTGGGAGCTGCAGCGCGGCGGAGTGAGGGTTCAGGACGCAAGCTGCCAGGAGATCACTCTTCAAGACGCCCCGGGAAGTGATTTAGAAGCAATTAGAAGCACCCGCGGGTCAACGCGTGAAGCGCCAAGACTGACAATCCAGAAGGTCTCTGTGAGGATGTAGGTTTTAAAGGTGTGAGATGTGCCGATCTCCTCACAGCTCCTGCGTGTGTGTGTGTGTGTGTGTGTGTGTGGGTTTACTGGTTTAAAAGTAAACATCGCGGTGAATTATTCATTTTTCTTTTGTTGGCGAAAAAGGCCCAAGGACTTGTTATGGCTCCCATAAAGGCAAACTATTTTAAATTAAAAGTGAAAATAGAAGTTTCCAACCTTTTTTTTTTATCAAAGAATGAGTTGCTGTTTTTTCCTTTTTCCCCAAAACAAACAGGAACTCTCTTTATTTCAGCAACAATAACACTGTTTTTTTGTTTTGTTTTCTTCAATCCGGTGTGAAACTCCACTGTTCTTGTCAGTGAACAACTCTTCCCATCACACACCAGACGGTTCCCCCAGATGCTTCCAGCTGTGCTATTAATTCTTCACGGAGCTCAAAGGGCCCCAAACGCCACCGACAGGTGTTTGGTTTTGGTGGCACGAGGTGCAGGATGTTGCTTTTTCTTCTTTCTTCATCAAACTGAAGCCACGAGAAGGACCTTGAGCGACCGAACGAATGAGCACACCAAATGTCTCAGCAGTCCTGTGACACACACACACACACACACACACACACACACGCGCACACACTCTGACTCACACACGCGATCTCATTATCGACCAACTGGTACGGAAGATGTCTGCGTTCACTCGGCGTTTGTTAACAAGCGGCAACCCAGGACCCTCAATGTCCTTCACGTCTTCTCGGCGGCGCCTTATAATTGTTACACGGCTCTTCCTCGCCGTGACGTCCTTCGACGGGGGCGGGGGGGGGTCCGAGGAAGAAGGGAGCAGGCTCTCAGAGGCCGAGTAATCGGAACCGTTCGTTGATCCGGTTCATGGTGCGTGTGCAGTGTGCGTTGGGAACGAGGCTAAAATCATATTAAAATAATGACATTCAGCTCTGCGCTTCCTCTGGTTACCTAGGTTACCGCCTTCTGCTGATTGGGTGTTTTGATGGCCCCAGAAGGTGGACCAAATATTTAGGGGTTAAGTATTCCATGTCCAGAGTACTAGTACTTTAATGGGAATGTGCTTTGTCCTCTTTTCTTCGTTGACAGGGTATCAAAGCGCCGCAACGCGACTCACGCCGTGGTCCCTTCTCGGGATTAGTCAGAACGCACAGGCCGCCTCCCCCCCCCCCAACGCTCCCCTCGTGACGGTTGGGTCTGAGCGGGAAGTTAAAGGACTGGACTGGTGAGACGAGAGGGCGAGAAGCGAGGTTCGGTCCCCTCGGCGGCTCGACTCGCTCAACCGAGTGCGCGAGGAGCTCTTGAGCTGTCGAGTGGAAATGCTGCTCTTCTGTATCTCTGCCTGAGGAGAGCCCCCCCCCCCACGCACCCCCTCCCTGCCCGAGGGGCCGGATCCAGGACACGGTGTCTCCTCGCTGGCAAGAAAACACCTCAGGAATGTCAACAAAATGACCGGTTTCCCCTTTTTGCGCCTTAATCCCGCCATGCCATGGGAAATAAACCAAAACAGGTCACGTGCTCCATCACGTTACCGTTAGGGAGACATCACCCCAATTTAACCTCAAAAGTGTTCAAAACGGTTCAAACACTCATCGGGTTTTCAGTCACGCAGAACAATCCGCTTCATTTGATTTGAACAAAATATCAGCCCACCAACAGCAGGCCAGACCTTTGCAAAGATTTGCACACCGCGAAGACACTTTAGAGCAAAAGATGCCGAATAAATAAAAACTGAGGCTGGCTTTGATTCCACGTGCCTTTACGTGGGAACGTCCCCTCTCCTCACCGCACCTGTTGAAGGTTACAGTCTAAAAAAAGTGTCTCTGGTGAGAAAGAAATCAAAGCTTTGGGAGTAGAGCACCTTCTTGTGTCACTTGCTTGTTAGATCAGCTCAAACTGTATTTTTTACATTGAGTGAGTGCTTGAAACCCCCCCCCCCAAAAAAAAATTGAAACAGATGCCTCACATCCGTTTTTTTCTACTGCGAACAAGCATTTGCAGCAACGCCAGATAGTTCTTAAAAAAAAAACGGAGCCTCGGCAGTTAAGTGTCACGACTTTTCATAATTTACGCATCCACAGTAATAGATTAGGTATCAGGCCATCGAAACACGTTCAAAGTGGAGTAACTACTGTCAAAATAACCAAATTAAATGGAGATTCGCACACTACAGTATGTGCACGCTTAATCAGACCAAAGGTGTTTCTGTAAAGCTGATAAGGTGGGATAAATTACCCCGCCATAATAAAGGAGGGTTTAGTAAAAAATAAGGGGAATGCAATTATAATGTCTCGGAGGAGTGATTACCATATTATCAAGCTGTGCATTTGTATTGTTTTATTCTGACAGAATGAAGACCATAACGGGGCTGATGAATAAGCATCGGATGACTCATCATCTGCAGCACTTGCACATGATGAACGTTGTTTTAATAAACCGCACTGGTTACAGCCTACAAATCCCATGAGTCCCTCTGTCGTTATTCTTTTGTGTGACGTTCCGCTGGCACCGGATAAAAAAGGTGTGTGTCCTTAAAATGGATCACGGGGACACATTCTATACTCTATGCTATGTTTGATTGCTGGCAATGTAAGTTGGTCATGATTGAAAACCACTATCAGGTGGACTGTAATACATTTTCGTACATGTCTGGTGCTTTAAAGTGCCAGTCGCAGAATCCAGGCCTCTAGAAGGATGGAATAATTGGCTCTTTTCATGGGACTCATCAACAAAAATGTCTAACACCACCGGATGTATTATTTAAGGCCCAACCGAAACGGTGGGCTTAGTTTCCATTTGAAGAGTCGATGCAATCCTTCAAAGTAAAATGCCGAGTTCTCAAGAGAGGCTGCCGCTGGTTTTATAGGTCAGGTATTAATATAAGTTAGTGGAGGGTTTCAGGAGCTTTATTTCCAGGCCTGTCAAGGTGTGATTGGCTGTCATGTTCTGTACTCTTACCTAGCTGCTCCCCGAGGGGATGAGCCCCCTGAGGAAGGACAAGTCCTTCTATTTATGTTTGTGTAAATGTTAGGGGACCATAAAAATAAAAAAACCGCAGATGTACTGTGGAGCTTTTCCACGGGATAATAACTCATTCCCTTTCACTTTTTCCAATTAGTCAAATCAGATGAAAAAAAAAAAAACATAGAAATCCTTTCATCACCTTTTAAAAAAATGACATTTGAAAACCCAAATGAATTTGACGTCATCAGAAGCTTCCGTTGGCCTGTTTGTTCCCGTAATCAAAGCAGCTGTTTCGCAGCTCGTTATCCCAGGCGGAGTTTTGCTTGTTTGCGCATCTGTTCGTTTGCAGCTCGTTTGCCAACATTACAGATGTGATTACCGCTGGAACCCGCATGCGCTCGCGGTACAGAGGAGACGTTTCAGCTGGATCGAATGTTGACCATTATTTATTGTTCGATTCCATTCACAAAGCGCTTTTTTCCCCCCCCCCCTTCTAAATAGCTAATTTAGTCTTATTTCTACATCGTCAGCATCATTAAATTTCTCAAGCTCTCGATTTCCTCCATCATGTTCCACCTGTGAGCCATATAAACTCTTTAGCATTTTCATTTTTTCCCTGATTGCACAATGAAAACCACCAGGGACCAGGGTGCCAATCACCAACAAACCGCCGCTCGGGGGGGGGGGGGGGGCGGGATGAAAGCCGGCGGGCCGCCGTGTCCTCCGTCGCCGCGACTTCTCTGCAGCCGGATCCCTTCCTCGCAAATAATTGTGTAAACGTGTTCCGTTCAAGGCTGTGATGGGTTTCATAAGAAAAGTGACACACAATGAGAGGTATGAAACTGCTGCTGAATGGGCAGCCGTTCAGGCGCTTTACGTGAAAGGAAACGGAGAGACGGTTGGACGCCGAGGCCGAGAAGGCTTTGTGTTTGCCGTGTGGGGGTTTTAACCTCGCGCTGTCGTGAACTAAGTTGTCAATGGTACTCCCTCCGTCCTGCTCCATCTTTAAAGACCACGTCGGCAGTCAGCGGAGACTCAGCCTTCCCGTTTGAAAAGAAATTCTGAACCTTCCGTGACCTTCTGTCAGCGATTACAGGCTTAAATTGTTATGTTCCGTTGCCACTTTTATTGTTTCTCATTCACGGATATGCACCAAACACTACGCTGTGGCTGAGTTCATTCGCTCCAAACCGGTCGATGACCAAGGGCCTAATTTTCCTTTTTACCTGTCACTTTTGGACGTTTGATCCAAAACCACGCATTTTTATCAGGGACCCATAAAGGCCCCGCTCGCGGTAGCGTGAGAGGTGTCCCTGATAATAACCCTGGCTTTGTTGGATCCAAGCCTTTCAGCTGGAATGACAGAGAGACAGCGTGACAACAGGAAGCTGAAATTAAAGCCACTAGATGGAATTCAGCCGTCATTAGTTTTAATATTTTTCAGCCGGGCTTTTTCCTCCTGAAATGGGTCCAAATGTCCTGCGTGCAGGAAGGCCCGTCGCTGCCGGTGTTGTCGTTAGTTACTCCACGTCGTCCAGTTATCTATTATCCATGGTCCTCCGCGGCGGTTTCCTCGCCTCGGCTATTTGTGGCCCTGAACGCGGCTGCCATGGCCTCGGTCAGCACGCGGCGCTGTTCGGGCCTAATGAGGCGACGAGCTCGGGCCGAGAGTCGAGCTTTGATTTCTCCCCCCCGGCGCGACCCCTGGCGGGCAGCTCCGCTGCCTCGTGGATATTCGGGAAGCCCGTCTCGACAAGTCACCGGATCGGGAAAGCGATTCCAGATCAGGGCCGGGTCTAGGCAGGGGCAAGAGGGGGCTTGGCCCCCTCAAATAAATGTTGTGCCCCCTCAAACTAAATCCCCCAAAATATGTTAAATTTCATACATAGCACAATGCCCCCTCAAGATTTGTGGCTGGCCCCTCATACATGCCTGTCTAGACCCGGCCCTGTTCCAGATCAATTGGAACCGCGCGCGTTGAGACACGCCCACGCTCCCGCTGCCCCCCCGGGGGGCCCGATCGATTCTTCCACCGCACAAACTTTTGAATAATAAGTGGCGTGGACGCTTTGTTAGCAGAGCCACTTAAGTCATCACAATGCCGCTTAATTGACACATTCCAATTAAAAGAATAACTTCCCTGTTAGATGACTCTGCAGAGTCAAATTTACCTCTAATGGCAACAGTCAAGGCCAATGCAGCAGTTAATGAAGCAGGACAGTGTGTTTTGGAATGTAGGCTTCGGGGCCATTTGGTCATAAATTCAAGTGTTGGACCAATTAATAGCGCTTGATGAATAGTCAATTAACCCTGTGGGGAACACGGACGTCTGAACCAAATGTCATGGCGATCCGTTCAATGTTTGTTTAGACATAAGACAGCCGGGGGATTACTAAAGTCTTGAATATCCTTTTGGGAATAAGATATTTGCCAAACCCTCTTTCCCATAAAAGGGGAGCTTTGGACCGGCTCAAGGCTCTGCACTGAACGGTAAAAAGCAAAACTCACCGGAGAAAGCTGGAGGAGGGTTCGACCTTCGTCCAGGGGGATTCTACGCTGAGATTATACTCGATAAAAACATCATAATACACTTCACTTCCTCATTTCAGTCCTTTGATTCAAAGACCCAGCTGTTGACATATTCTTCTAATATTTACCTTTACCTGCAGCTGATCAAGTTTAAAATGAGCCGCGTTTCTCGCCACCGAACCAGAAGTGCGCGCTTTCCTTCTGGCATGTTCCCAATGTGCAATATCGGCTCCAAACCAAGCTCCAAAAAAAACCTAAGCGATATCAGCATGCCACGCACACGTGCCTCAAACCAGAAGATGCTACAATCCGTAATGAGGCCCGGATTGTGAACATCCGAAACAGGTTGTCTGCCGCGCGGGTATTGTCATGCACAACATCAGCGCGCATTCAAACATTGACAATGTTCTCACTTCAGAGCGACGGGGCTGGTGGAGCCAGAAGGCAGCCGTCACAGCCAGATGGTTGAGGCGGCCACGTGGCGCTTTGACTAATTGCTTTTTGATCTCCGCGTTATTCGAAGATGAATAAGTACCCGGTGTTATTCAAACGTGAGTGAATATGTCGTTTATTTTGCCTTGTAACTCCCGTAAACCTGTTTTTAATTAATGGCTGACATTAGTTCCAGAGCGAAGCCTGTTTTGATCTCTCTTCATGTGCTGCGATGAGGTTCTGGACACTGAGTCAGGAGCTTTGCACCTTTTCTAGGAACAACTTCACATGATGATGATGATGATCTACAAAACATGAAAGGTTTCCCTTTTTCATTCAGCGCACAGTACCCGGTCAGTCGACTCAATGCCGTCCTTCTAGTGGTCAAACGCGAGAGAGAGCCGAGAACACGAGTGTGCCACGTGACACTTGGGTTTCTTTACATCCAAATGTTCTCCGACGCGACACAAAGCCGCCCATGCAGCACGCGTGGCATGTTAGGACGCCCCCCCCCCCCCCCCCCCCCCCCCCCACGAGCAACGCAGCATCCGAGTGCGACGGTGTTCCCCTCCTCCGTAAAAATGTAAATTCACTGTAAAACACTGTAAATATAATTCACCGCTCTCCCTCGCTCGAACGGATGTGCCCTCTGCGCGGATCCCGAGCTGATAGTCAGGGGCGGCGGTCTAAGAGAGCGACATCAATCCGGAGTGATGACTTTTCCTGAAGTGATGCAGTGTAACAGTGAGCCGTGAGCTTTGCGCTTCTCTCATTCTGGTAAATTAATCTCTTTTCACCGAATCCCCACCCCCCCGTGCTGCCGGATTGACAAAGTGCGCAGGGACAGCTAATGAACCGGATGCCCTCACAACACACCTGAAGGGAGAAGGCGAAAAAAATGTAAATATGAGGAGATACTGCAGGGATCATTTCCCTGTTCACTCAGATAATGGGGATATTTCTCTGAACCTGTGAGCGGCTGCCCGGATAATCGCATCGCCTCTTGTCTTTTTATCTTTTATCTCTGGACCGCAAAGTCACATCCGCACAGAGTGATGCTGCTGCTGCAGAACCATTCGTTCAGGGGCTGAAGTAACTACCAGGCAAATAAATGCAATGGAGAAGAAGTATAGAGGAGCATAACATGAAAGGTGATTTAATGTCACGTTATCTGACAAGTATCGAAGCGATTATTAAAAAGATGGATTCACTGGGTTTGAGTGAGCCAATACACATTGAATCGGGAAGCTGATTCCTTTAGTTATTGATGGTGGCACTGAGGCATCGTTATCGAGTATTTGGGAAAAAGAAAAATAGAGGGAAGCGGGGAGAAGGTCTGATTTGGTTTCTCTTTCTGAATGCCTACTGGGAGGGGGGGGGGGGGGAGGTTGGCCTGCCTCACTGTGGATGCATCGCACCCAAATAGGACCGGGCAAGAGGAAACCAAATCCTTGCATCCATTAGAGTCGTGACACTGACGGCTCTGCAAGCTACTTCAGAGGCGGATGGACGACTCTGGGACGACGCGCCCTGAGCTTTGCATGTTCCAAAAAAAACGACCAGCCGGCCAAACTGTTATCGCTCTTGACACATGGTTAACGTTTTAAAAGAGATTAGCCCTTGAATCGTTGTCCGGGCACCCGGGTGACACTATGCAAATGCATTACAAGGAGTTTGTATTCTAAAGGATATTTGGTTCGCGTTGAGTCCCGCTCTCTGTAAGCATGTCAAACAGGAAGTGTTGTTCTGTGCTGACGCCAGAGCGCCTTGACATGTGATAACCTTCAGGGGTTCTGAAAAAGTCTCTAAGTGGGAAAAATATGGAAATTGCACTGCCAAGGAAAAACCTGACCGCCTGTGCCCCACCCCCCCTCCAAATGCTACGAGTGCCAAAGTGTCCCATTTTTAGAAACCTATATTTCGCCCACATGTCTCTCTGTAGCGGCATGTGGGCGGCCTAATGCCCCTTTGGTCACCATTAGTGCCCCTCTGGTTGGCACTAAGGACCCTCTGGTGAACTCAAGTGCCCCCCTAGTGTGACCCTGGAAGGCAAAAAACGAACAATCACATTAAAATGCACATGGCTGCCCACGTTCTCACCAGAATGGTCTCGGGGGGGAAGAGCACAAAATGACCACAAATCCGCGACGCCGCACATGTAATTGAGCTGAAATGTAATTCATGGCATTAATGGCTTCACCAGAGTCCCGGCGCTCTCCTCTTTCTCCGAGCGCAGGATACGGGAACATTTGCCAGGAACCGGGGAGGGAGGGGGGGCGGGGGGGGGGGGGGGGGGGGGGGGGGGCGGTTTCAGAATAACAACCCCAGGCTCCTATCATGAGAAAGAGAAATGTCTTAATCCCCCCCCTCCCTCCTCACCAGGGATGGTAATACCGGCACACGTTGACCCGAGGGGTCTCGGGCCGCTATCTGGCCCGGGCTGGCAGCCCCCCCCCCCCCCCCCGCAGGCGCTCACTCACCGCGTTGAGGGCCGCGTGGCATTCTAATAAAGACTCCCGGGCTCACCTGCATTAGCGCGTCTCCTGCCGGGTGTTGTGACGCGGCGGTGCTACGGCGCTGTGTCTGCCCTGCCGGGGGTGGAGGGGGGGGGGGGGGGGGTTTTCGCCGTTATCTGCGCCCGGCCAGGCTCCCGCAAGAGAGCTATAAGTGAGCGCCGACAAATGCGATAGCTCATGTGTGGGCCGTGCGCTACCTTCCACTCTCATGCATTAAACAGTATGCAACAGTAAGTCTTCGCCGTTTCCGCAGGGAATATTTTTGGGGCGACACAACCCTCGAACGGGACTGTGTGTTTGTCGTCGACCCCTGTTCCCCCCTCAAAACACACACATTTCAAACCATGTTGGCATCAAGCCCCACATTCTGTGTCCGACTCTCCGGTTCCAGTCGCAGCATAATGAGAGGTTCGATTTGTTGAGGAAAGAAATCTTTCTGCTCCTTTCATTCTCTCCATGAAGTCTTCATGCCCTCCTTCTACAGACAAACAGCTTACCTTTTTCGGCGTGACCCATTCCACCGTAATAAGCACAGAGTACTTTTCAAATCCATTCGTTTGATGAGTGAGGGGATCTCTCACTTAGCAATCACACTCGGGACAATTAAACGCACGCCCAGAGAAAAGGGCCCGTCTGGAGGGCTTTTTACGGCCAATTACGTGGAACCGTCTCAACGTCTAATATTCTGATGAAATGAGCCATTGTCATCCGAGAGCCACCACTGCACCAACCGGGCGTTCTTGGCTACAAACCCCCCCTTACGTCAATCCGTTCAAATGTAACATGAGGCGAGCTTCAACTACATTCACAGCAAACCCAAACAGAAAAGGTGCATGAATCTAAAAAAAAAGGGGACCATCACTGCCTGCTGCTTTATTCATTACACTGTGTACTTCACACCCTCCACCTCATCTCACAAAACACCTTTTGAGCTGCAGCTATCACAACACGTGACGAGAGGTGCGAACCAGCGGCCTAGTGACAAATAGACCCCCCCCCCAGCCAGCGTAGCCCTGTCTCACCTGACTGGACAGGTTGTCATTTGAAGGTCATGATGGGTCTCAATATTGGTATAGAAGTACAAAAAAACCAAAATTGCAGCACAATTGGTTGCAAAAAAGTCCTCCCCCAAACCTTTCTGAATGAATTGAGTCGGACAGCAGGAAGGCTCGGGGGCCACATCGACCTGTCCGACCCCGAGCTTCAAACCCGACCCCCCCCACCCCCCCACAACGACGCATGAAGGACTCTGAGGGTGTTGAACAGCTGGATGAACGCAGGCAGAGCCAACAGTCGCCTCGTGACAGCTCCCCGCTAACAGTGATGAGTATTTCCCCCCGGAGTCCACAAAGGATCAAGAGATTGTTTCGTATCCCGATCGTTTGGATCACACACTCATGGACGCGATCACAACCGAGACCAAGAGGGTTTGTTACTCATACGGATTCGCTCTCAGAGAAACAAAGGGTCGTTCTCCGCCCACACTTCAATAGAGGCGGTAATAATAGCACTATTACATGGCTGAATAGGAAAAAGGGACCCCAGTCAGGGCTGGTAGGGTTTTTTTTTAGGCGGGTTTAAACAAAAAAGCCCTATCACAGCAGCAGAAATGGGACGTCGCATCTCGCGGTTTGTTTCCGTCTAGGTGCTTTATCCCTTGAACGAGCCACCTTGTTTTCGTAGACAAGATTAGATCATGATTCCCTTCATGGAATCAATTTCACAGCGTATTACAGCGGCAGCCTCTGCAAGATTAGTCTGAATGTCATTTTGGAGAATGATTTGTCTGAGTGCACAAGCATTTTTCCCCGCGTACAGTACCTACACTCCTCAGTTTATCCGATTTGCTCTCGGAAAATCATTATTAGCGGGCAAAGGCTCGCGGCGGGTGTCGCGGGGGGGTGTCGCGGGCCGTCACCGATGCGGATGACAGTCTCTTTCGGCGCAGCACTTCGACGGACGCGGAGACACTGAGGATCTGTCACGGAGCACCGCGGAAACTCACTGCTCCAGCTGCACCGGCTATAAATACATTTCCCCAAATAACCATCAAGTCATTCATGAGTGTGACTGACTCGTTGGGAAGGCGGTTGTTGGTGTTTCGACGGATGGAAGAAGAGTTTAAAGGGCTATTTTAAAAATAAATTCTGGCCTGTTAATTTCTCCAGCGTCACGCCAATTATGCTAATTACCAACAGCCTTTAACTCCGCTTAGAGTTTCCTTTTTTGCTGAACCGGGTGTTAGTACATGTATGAAAAATGTGCTTTGGCGGAACCCCTCGATTCATGAAACAAAGCCGCGGAAACAAGTAAACGTAGAAAGGTTTTACCAAACTGACTGTGGATCAGATCTGGAGACGCCATGGAGAGGTCCAATTGTCAAGTTCAGAGATTGTCACAGTACAATTTCAAACACTATGTTGTCGTCTTGATGTGGGTTGGAGTGTTGAAACAACCTTTCATTGCCAGCAGGAGACGGCATGTATTGTTTTCACAGTGTGAGTGTTGATGTCAGCGTGTGAGTGTGTCATCATAGCAACCGTCGCCGAGGCGGTTTTTGAGCACTTCAATCAGGTGTTTCTTTTTCTGTCCGTCTGAGAAACCTGTGGACAGATATGGCGGCAATGATTGCATCGCTGTGGTGCGGCATCCCATCAAAACTTGTGTAGGGTAAAAAAATGAAGGCACGGATGTGCTCCAAGTAACGGTGGAAGTGAGGTGAAGGGGTCGTTGGACCTCGGTTCAATCCCCCACACACACAATCGGCGCCACATCTGGTGTGACCCCATCGAAAGATGGTGACTTTTTCCTATTTTGCTGAAAATCCAATAAAAATATGTTATATGTATTCATTCGTTTTTGCAGGAAATGCATGTTTTCATGTATTTTTTTAATAAGTTGTTATTTTTCTAGTCAAATCTACTTGCTTGCAATACTGTGCGTAAAAGTTAATAAATCACTGAATCTACAATGACACTGATAAACAATTTCATGGCAATCCAAAAAATGGCAGCTGGTATTTAGGATAATTAGAGGCGAAAAAAGTCAAATTAAGTTGAGCCATGATTCTTGGGAGCACATCTGACGCGGCTGTTTAGCAAAATCAGGGCGAGAAGGGATACAAACAAAGTGATGAAGGAGGCAGAGGAGAAGCGCGAGGCCAGGTGGAGGCGTCCAGATGCTGCAGAGAAGCAGCAGAGCAGATAATGTCCCGCCTAGATTACCTCCGGGGCCTGATTACAGTGGAGCGTCTCATCTGGGTCACCTCCAAGCTGGTTCTGCAGCGATCAGCTGGTCTCCCCGATGGTCCGAGGTCTCATCTGTCCCTCAGCGCAAGAGGTTTGAAAACATCTCTCTGCTGTGTTGTGAATGGAAGGGTTCCTTTCAAAAGATGTCACACATCCTTTTAGGGAAATGTATTGTGAAATGTATTATACATGGTTTCACCTGTATTATGCTGTTAATGGTTTCACCTGTATCATGCTGTTAATGGTTTCACCTGTATCATGCTGTTAATGGTTTCACCTGTATTATATATTGAATACGGGACTTTCAGACTATGCAAGCTAGTTTTGATCAATTTGTGTCACTTGAAATGTTTAGAATGCACATTAGTGATCATATTTTAACATAATAGACTATAATAGAATATATATATATATACATATATATATATATATACTGTATATATACATATGATATTGTACCACTTAAATCTGAATTTGTATCCCTATGGCTGAAATGCACTTATTGTTAGTCACTTGGGATAAAAGAGTCAGCTAAAGCACATGCTAAATATCCCAAAAATATATAGTGTTTTTTCATTCAGATGAATCATTTTAGTCGATACTGACTTAAAATGCTAAAGTGGAAGAGTTTATAGATTTGATGTCTCTGTGCACAGGATGATGACTGATCACAGTTAGTTGTTCGTGTCGACGGCGGCTGATTTAATTTTTAACTCCTGCGGCGAGGCCTCCATCTTCTCATGGGCCAACACTGTTTGGCTAATTGCAACATGACGGCCTGCACACTGAGGGACTGATGATTATTGCTTATGGGGTCATTTGGAGTATCAATACAAGGTCCAAAGTTTCGAAGGCCAGAGGCATTTCCAGCTTAATTATGACCGACAATCAATTCAGATTAGATACTCAATTTTCCAACAAATCTTTTTCTGCATTGTGTCTGGAATCCTACAACGGCTCAGAATACTTATGGGTCACTGCAAAGGATGTCTGCTGCCGTACTATATGATGTCAAACATGTATTTATTGAAAGACCGAAATGCATCAGCATCAATCTCTTTCTTACTGCTCCTTTCCTCTCATTGTTTCCATTGATTTCCCCTTCATGCTTAAACATTGGATGAAACCCATCCAATGTGGGGGGGGGGCGGTGTAACTCGAGGATTGGACATACAGCAAGGAGACACTTGGCAGGGCAAACATAATTAACTAATCAGGCCGGCTGACACGTTACAAATACAGATCTAATTTACTACCAAAATGAGTTTGAAATATTCAGGCAGATGAGTCGCAACAGTTAAGACGGTGATACTGTAACAAACACAATCCCAAAACTAATTGGGTCAGCCACTGCTCAAAGAGGCAATTTGAAAAGCAATTACAGTCTCCAGTTTGCTCGTTAGCTTCTGACAGCCGCGTGGAAATGTCTAAATCATCCGATGAATCTCGCCAAAATGGAAGTTTGCTCTTTGCAAGCGTCACAGCACCTAATCAATTCCAGCATCAAAGATAAGCAGCGGACGCACCGATATTACAGCCACCAGTCCTTGAATGAACTGTATTCTGCAGAAACGTTTCAAATCCCACCGTCCAATCCCATTATCGCCAAGGTAACGGTCCCGAGCTGCATGTGATCAAACACCCGGATTTGTGCCTCTGAAGTTTCTCCGACTGAAACCAAATCCAAAGGAGCAGAAAATGGAGCGACTGATGTTGAAGGTGAATGAAATTGCTCACCCGTTCCCTCTTTTGTGGAGGGAACAAATAGAAAGGGAATGACTGGCGAGAGGCGAGAGTGAAGCAGCACGAGGTGCTGCGGTTATTACTCAGCAATGGATGAAATAATCAATGTCTAGTTATAATTTAAAAGCTGATCACAAGATGTTAACAACTTTTTTGGTTTCTTTTTTGAATGCTTACGATATTGTTGGGATTTTAATGGGTCAGCTCACTCAAATTAAAAGAACTATCATTAAAAAGTTAACTGGTATCACCTCTAGTTGGTTTTTGAGGTTTTCAATAACAGCTTTTACTCCAATCTAATTACTACAATCTAATATAGCAGAAACATCGTGTCTATTTTATATGCTTGTTTTTTCGGGTTCAAGGGAAAGATATTGGCAGCGGTTTCCTGATGCTACGTATATCCATAAGTGTAACTGAAACGTGGCAAATATCAGGTCTCCAATGATCATGGGTGAATTGTGAGTGTTTGCCGTAGCTGCAGGGAGACGTCTCTTTGCAAGCAAATTATGATTCACAGCTCTTTCAATTAGCTCAGAGCTCCTAATATAGTAGCCGGGGAACGCCACATCGCCTCAGCCATAAATCAAATGGAATTAGTTTATAAACTGGAAGACGTGCCAAGGCTGAACATGGAAATGCATCCCATCTAAATATTCATCTACATATTCCATCTATTCATTGATATACTACCATTTCCACAGCCACCAGTGCATCACTTGATACAGATTAGTCACAATGAGTGCCTTGAGTCAGCTACTGCTCAGCTAAATCATTAATTTGATCCAATTAAAGTTGTTTGTTGTTTGTGTGCCACGGTTTATTTGCATTTTCAAAGCTCCTTACCATTTTTTAGCATCCAGGAAGCATCCAGCAGATGGCTGCTATTCAGTGTTTATCAAGCAACACTAACTTTTTTTTTTATCTAACTCTGGTCCTCAGAGGCTCATTACCAATGCTAGTTACATGCTAAAACAAAAAGCTCAACACCTGGCAGCAGAGATGAAGAATAATACATTAACAGAATTTTTAAAATCCATTAGAAATAGGCTTGAAAGGGACACATTTTAAGGTGGATCGTCAAAATGGAAACCATTGATTGAGGACCCGACCTCCCGCGATCCCGTCCAAAAATGGACCATCCTCAGATTGTATTCGTACATCCATCACATAAGCCTATTTTCTTTCATAGCCAGGCTTTATCCGTGAGGGATGTCAGGGCCCCAGGCACAAACCCACTGAAAACCATCAGAATAATTCAATCAGATTGCCCAGAGATCTTATTACCGGTCTGGAGTGGGACGCTAAGCATTACGCTTTCAGTGTTGCCGGCAGAAGGCGCGTGGAGGCGCCGGGTCGGCTGATTGACGGACTGGAGGTTCTTTCAGGGTGAGTTCATAGTTAAATTGCTTTCTGCCGCCCGTTCTCTGTGCCCGCGCTCTGTCTTTCAACTCCGATGCCGACTTTGAAGTCCTTCATGTAAAAAAGGTACGCAGCGGCCAACGCACTTAATGGGTTTTCCTTTTGGATGGGCAGTGTATTCTTCAGTAACACCAGGTTTTCAGTATAGTTCTTAAACTCAGCTAATACACTTGAGGTAGTTCTAAGATAGCTCTTTCAACAATGTTTTTTGAGTGCAGCCAATAGATGTGTGTATCTCAGTGATTGACTGTCTGGTCCAATACCTCCTGTGCTGTTGAAGTATCACAGCTGTGGTTATGAAAAAAAACGACAGATTTCAAATAAAATGGCTTGGTTTCTCCCCATAAATCATCACATATATTTTAATATAGTGGATATGTAAGCAATTTTACAGCAACGACTACAAACGTCTGTGTCCTGAAGGTTTTGTACACCAAAAATACTCATGTTATCTAATAACTCATGACTTAAGACTGCAAACATCTTACCAGCTACTAAAAACTCTGCATTTCACTCAGAGCACCTTGAACCATGTTTACTCTAAAATATCTAGAGATCGTTGGATCTTTTTCTGGCGCAGCGTTCCCGTTGTGTAGAAAGAAACATCATTTTTTTTCGAAAAGTCTCAAGAGCCAAGTGTGAATTGCACATTTTCATCTGAGCAGCAACAAATGAAGTTTGAAGCTGCGCCATGGATTTCTCTTTGCATTTGGATTTCTTGGATTTCTTGGATTTGGAGTCTCTTTGCATTTGCTTACAACATCTGCAAATGAGAGTGTACACATTTTCTCAAAATAAAGTCTCCGCTGGGAGCTAGGGGTTTATTGCCTGCTGGTTGCTTCACAAAAGACTACTTTGTCATATTTTGTATTACAGAGGGCACATGGTTCAGGGAGAAATCTCTAAAATACAGCAAGTATACTAAATGTAGATATTTCCCAAATCTTATCCGACAGATATATGACATATGGCTTGAAATAAACACATATTCTCTCTATTGCACCATACTTTTTTGTCATTTCTGTCATTTCACCCCCCTCATGAAGGTTGTCTCTCAAACTGCAGCTTCACATGACTTCACTAACCTGTCTTTCCCGTCCTCTCCATCTCCCACAGACTTGCTCCATTTATTCTCCAATTATATTCCATTACCAGGCCAATACTGGAGGATGGACCACTTAGCTTTCTAACCCCTCTCTCTCGTCGATTTTTCTCTCCTAGTCCAGCGTCTTTCATGTGACGCATCCAGACACTAAAGAAAGCACCAAAGTCTACAAGTAGTACGGAAAAAAAACAACCAAAGGGAAAATATATCAGTCCTCAAGTGACAATTACAGCTTAGCAACCGTTACTAGGCAGGTTGTTGAAGCCCGGGTGCTTGACGTTTGTAGAAGAGTGCTTTAAAAGGGAAGTTTTCTTCACAAAACCAAAAGCAAAATAAATGAATTATGACTTTGATCTCCTCCGACTTTCTTACTGCCCACATTGCAATGAAGCATTGTCTTTATCTAAGATTTGGGGCCATAATTCTGGAGCCCCCCACACGCCTACAATATCCCCGATGCAGAGCTGTCTTTCAGCTAATCCAAGATTTCTCCTCATGTGACAGATTCATTTTGGCGCTAGGAATGCGTGCATTCCTATCTTCTCTGGCTGCGCCTGTTAGAGTTTAATGACCACTATATCACACTGTATGTGGTGCATTTTTTGGTCAGCTAAGGATAACATGGTGCGCAGTGGGCAGAAGTGAATACGGTCACATAATAATAATAATAATAACCTCCCTCCCGGCCCTTTGGTGAAATAACAGCTGCACATTAGGGGCAGTTGCAGCCTAAAGAAATGTGGGCTTGTGTCTGTTAATGTCAAGAGGTCAAAGCTCCGATCTGGTTGCTGACGTTTGGGAGAGTTTCCTGTCTTCGGTGCCCCGAGGACATCTGGCCCAGAGCTGCTCCACTGGGCAGTAAGCAGAAGACCGTGGTTGTACAGAGCTGCTCCCAAGTGTGACCTTATCAGGGGGGAAACCATGCAAGTGCCGTGCACAATATGTGTGCTCAGCAAACCTTTTCCTGCATAATTAGCACGAGGAGAAACGAACTCGGGAGGAAATGTGGTGAGGTCGGCCCGCTGCCACCATCTGTGCTGCAGGAGAAGAGCGATCGTTGCTGTTTTGCGCTGAAGAGCACTAAATGAAATCCACACCAACACATCGTCAAGACCCTCTGATTTATTCAAAAGCACCAGAGATCGACATTAATTCAGATGAAATGTGTTGTTAAATATTTATTTGGTGCTCAGTTTTGTGGTAAATATGTGAAGATGTTGCCTCAAGGCCTGACAGAGTAAATTAAAAAAAGACGCACAAACCCTTTATTGCAAAGCTCAAGTTATGAATCCGATTGCATCCTTACAGGATACAGATGTACAGCACATATAATATAAATAAAAACAGTTTGCTGGTACGCTAGCAGCTCTGTGAGTCAGTCAGCATGGCGGGGTTCAGCATGCCGCTGGTTAGCATGGCACTAGTTAACATTGTGCTGGTTAGCATGGCGCTGGTTAACATGGCGCTGGTTAGCATGGCGCTGGTTAGCATGGCGCTGGTTAACATGGCGCTGGTTAGCATGGCGCTGGTTAGCATGGCGCTGGTTCCCCGCGCCAAAAAGCCCACAGAGTTTATATTCTGCAATACTCCACTGATATATTCATTATAGAACAAAACATTACTATTTCTTAGATGTCCGGTAACAACAAATCATACAGGCATCAAACCAAAAAGACGTGTAGGTAAAAAATGCTACGCAAAATAGTGCTTTCACATTTCTACTCCAAAAAGGAAATGTAACGGCGCCTGAGGTGCAGGTACATTAGTGTGAAGTGTCAGCTTCAATGGACCAAGTTACTCAGTGGTTGAGATGAATGTGAAATTTGTCACAAGGGAAACACTGCAGGGTCGCCCATTTAGAACGAGCTACTCGCAGTGTGCACGACATCGATTTGGCAGATGCCAAAGCCACCAACAACGGCAACAGCGCGACGCTGTTTTTTAAAACAATGCGAGCTACTCTGCTGCGATGCAAACACAGCGGGCGTGCGACTCCCAACGCGCCGTTGTCTTCGCGTGCCACCCGGAACTAAATGGAACTATTTTGTTCACTCAGCGGCGAGGGCTTAGCCGTCGTCTGCTGCTCCCTCCAGCCTGTGCCGGGGGGGAGGGGGGGGGGGGCTTTGTCCGTCCTGGAGAAGAGAAAGAGAGAAACGGGGGGGTTTCAGAGGAAGCCGAGGTCCATAATGAGGTTTTGAGAGTGGAGCGGTTCGTGCCACCGCGAGTCAACAAGGCGCCACCGCGACGATGCGATGCGGCCCGCGGCCAAGGAGTTACAGTGAAGGGTGAGAAGCAAGGTGGCGCTTTCACATTTGAGATCCGGGCAGCGGAATCAGAGGTATTGACGATCTTCCCGGGTCACCGAGCAAGCACCTTATTGAGGTATTTGAGGTTATTGAGGGAGCTCTTTAAAATCGCTCGACTCCTAATTGAAGAAACCGCAGAATCTATCCCCCTATATTAAGCAATCATCGATGATGTTCCATGTTCAAGTAATAACTGTATTCACGAGCCTACCCTTAAACTACCAACATTCTCTGTTCATGGTCTGAAGTTGTGGATTAATACATTACGGTTAGTGTGAGTCTTATGTGTCCAAGCCTGTTCCACCTTAATCAGCATCCATCACTGAACTTCTCTTCATCTATCGAGATCCTTGTCTAATCAAATATAAATGCAAATTGGCTGCAAATGCTAAAAGATAAGCGCGTATCACATTTAACCTTTAAGGGCAGGGGAATTGCAGCGGGTGAGTCAGCGCCAGGCTTTTTCTAGACAGGTAAGGGATGGGGGCCTCTTAGAAAAGACCCAGCATGGTCTCCTTCCCAACGCTGGAGGCTCCTTCCAGGCATCCGCATGAGACGCAGCAGGACGACAAGAAACTGCTGTCCACGAGTAACGGCATTAAGTGCATGCAACTACTCCCGCGTGTCGGGGGGGGACGTATTAAAAAAAAGAGAGTCTGCAGAAGGAGGACGGAAAACATCAACAGCGGGGTCCGGACCAAGCGCCCCGATGTGACCAGGTGGGAACGGGAAGGGGTTAAAATGCAGCTCACCTCCATTATCACCAGACTCCACGGAATCTGAAGCGCTATTTAAAAAGGTATTTTTATACTCACCATAGGGCACTTTTATGTCTCTCTTTTTACTCCCAGAAGTGGGTGCAGATGTTACATTACAACCACCACATATCTCATACCGCATTGTTTTCATTCTTTCAAAGAGTTTACAAGCATAAATTACAAACTGAGGATATGCTGGACATATGATGAAGCCTTTTGAACGCGTTAAGCTATGAATCAAACTACTTTGCCTGACAAAACAGCAACAATGAGATAGTTTTATATATTTTTCATATCAAATATGATGAGGATTGTAATGAACCAACATTTAGCTGTATTGCATCTGTTTAATTCTCTTCATATTAACTCCAGTACAGATTATAGTTCATGTATAACTGCTGAAATGAAACCAAATGTCAAATATTAAATGTGATGGGATGATACACTTCTTTTTCTAATCAAACAATTCATTATCAACATCCATTTGACATTTCATTGGCAGACTAATTAATGACATAATCCCCGTTGGGCAGTTTTTTTCCCCTCATTGTACAATAATCCAGATTTTATCGGAGTCTTTACGCTAATGAGTTGGCTGTTACAAGTGGTGCAGATTAGATGTTTTTGTAGATACAAGTTATCAGACAACAACAAGGATTCTTCATTGTACATTTGGCATTTGTTGATTCGCCCGCAGGCTGTCGTGTCCCATGTCGTCTCGTCCACATTCCTGACGCTAAGTCAACTCCTCTGATACAAACTCCAGAGAGAAAGAAATGAAGTCGTCGGCTTGATTGCCCGTACGAAAACCTTTTGGATGTTTGACCTATCAAAACCTGAGCTGTAGTAACTGGGAAATGAGAATATATGTGTGATTTTTCTTTTTTCCTCACTGCGCATATTAATCAAGAAAAACAGACGTGTTGCCATTACGCCGAGATTAGTTGCCCGTGGCGTTTTTTTTTTTTTTTTTTTCTCGAGGAAGCATTCCGAGAGAAAATTGATGTGAGAATCGCAAATTAATTGGGTTTCCGGGCTCAAGGAAGGATCCATAATGGAACCGGCACCAAAATATTAGTGGTTTTATGCTTGAAAGGTCAAAAGGGAATCACACAACTGGAGGCAACTTTATTAGAAACAGTTATATACTAAGTGGTGGCAGGATGGATTGAGGAGGAGGATTCGTTTATATTTTTCTTCCTTCCCGGGTCTGAGGCCTACGATTCACGCCGCATCAGCAGGATGTTTATTCCCCCCCCCCCCCCACCCCCCGCGCCCCGCGCCCTGCTGCTTGATTGTGCCACGGGGGATTTAATGAGTGGAGACAAACGGCCTCGGCGGGGTTTTTTTTTTCCTCCCTCCGGAGCACGTGGCGGCGGGGTTTTTTGTCGGGGGGGCGGGAAGCGTTCGCTATTAGCCGCGCCGACCAAAGCGGTCACCTGGAGGGTTCGGGCCGCAGTGAGACTCCTCGAGATTTTTTGATTGCCTGCAATTTCCACCCCCCCCCCCCCCCACAGCGTGTCCCCCGCGTAATCACACATCAAGCTGCGTGCCCACTCCAATTAGTGTGCGACCGAGTGCGCGGCGGGAACGTGATGCGGCGCCTCGGGAGGACTCCGGCGTTTGGATTTTTTGAGGCGAGAACCAAACGGGCCTTTGCGGAGGTTGTGATGCGACCTCGAGCCCGTCGGTTCCCTTCTGCTCCACCCACAAATGTCACGCCATCGACCCGTGTTACGCGCGCGTCATTTCAAAATAAAAGTTCGGCATCCACAGGAAACCCGAAAAGGATATTGTTGAAAAGATCCCGGAACAACAAAACACTCCAAAACATAAAATAGCATTTTGTGATTGAGGGACTGACCTTGAGGTTCTAAAGGTTTCAAAATTGAATTGTAGGGTCTTGTTTTATGCTGCAGTGTTCCTTCTTTTAAAAAAAAATGATTGTATTGAAAAGGTTTGTTTGGTTGTAATTGGTTTGAGAAGTTTGTGAGAAAGAAAAAAAAACTTTGGATGTGGAGTTCAAATCGCGCTTTCGTTTCAAGGCCCTCTCTCTCTCTCTCTCTCTCTCTCTCTCTCTCTCTCTCTCTCTCTCTCTCTCTCTATCTCTCTCTCTCTCTCGCTCTCTCTCGCTCGCTCTCTCTCTCTCGCTCTCTCTCTCTCTCTCTCTCTCTCTCTCTCTCTCTCTCTCTCTCTCTCTCTCTCTCTCTCTGGGCGAACGACGACAACATCCCTGTTTTGGTACATCGTCGTCTCGTTTGTTGTGCTGTAGAAACAGTCCAGCGCCCCCTTTTGGAGCGTCAACACCTCCTTTTGTGCCGCCTCGGCAGACGTTTTGAAATTGAGAAATTGGTTTTTGTATTTGTGAGAAATGTAATGAAAGGTTCTGTGTGGATTTGACAATAACTTGAAGGGGGGAAAAAAACAAAAAAAACAAAGAGAACACACAGGTCCATGAAACGTGTTTGGCTCCTCAAACAATCCGATGACAAACAGCGTCATACTTGCATGCGGGTGCACGGTGAGCATTTGCACCGGGATGGTTAGTGGGTCTCGACCAGACGACCATTACTTCAGCTTCATTGGAAAGCTTTCACCTTGAATCAAAAAAGGAGTAAAAAGGTTCATTTGGCCGGCAGGAATTAGGAGCAGCCGCTAACGTGGGCTCCGAGTTATTCAAACGCATCCAGACAATTTTGTGAGATGAATTAACATTTTCCAGAGTCACGCGGGGGGATTTGAGCCTTGAGGAAATCTCTGCTTTCATCGCACCACTCTGTTCATTAATGCGGCGAGAAACACGCTGCCTTTCAACGTCGCCGCGCTCCACACAAGGCCCTTCCTCTGATTGAGGAACGGCCCGCGTGGCTCCTCCCGCGACCGCGGGAAGGTCAGAGTGCTCCATTAATGGAGGTCTTTTGCCTCTTAAACAGGGGGGAATAGACTTAAAATCTAATGCAGAAGCCGACTCGGTGTCTGAGGATTAAATGTTTGCTCGCGGCAAAAGTAAACTCCAACAAAAGTAATACACTTCATAAATTATTGAAATTAGGCAATCTAGCGTCTTAAATTGAAATGGAAATATCTTTTATGTAAGTGGGACGGAAGTGTAAAGAGGCAATCTCCGCAAAACTTTTTAATTAAGCCCGAATCACTATAAAGGCGAACATCTTCAATCTCGCGCTCCTTCATCTCCCGCCTGATACGCACAAGTGTCCCTCCATAAACAAGCCCGGGCGCGGGTCACTAATAACAAGGGGAGAGCCATTTCATCTCCGAGTAATTGAGCCGCCGCTCGCTGTGAACTCCCCCCCGCGAGCCGCGCGGCGGCCCGGTCGAGGCTCCTCCTCCTCCTCCTCCTCCTCCTCCTCCTGCTGCGGCCCCCCAAAAAGAAAAGAAGAAAAAAAAATGCACCTGCCCGGATTGGTCGGCCCCCGGACGCTGCGCTCCCACGGCGTCCTGGCGGAGAGAGACGAACCAAGCGCGAGGCTGGGTGACCTTTAACCTCACGTGGCTGGAACCTTTTCTCTTCTTCAAAGGGGCAGTCGTAGAAGGTCGCGATTTTACGATAAAAAGAGCCTTTGAAGATGTCTTATTGACATTTGTGGACAAAATGCAGACTTTTTTTCTTTCTCCCTTTCGTCCCCCTCTTTTTTTCCCTCTCGACAGTAAACGCAAATGAAATGACTCGTGGACCAAAGCCGCATTTAATGCACTTCTGCTTTCCGCTGATCTGATCCCAACAAAACCGCACATCATTACAAGGCGGATACAAAGGATGAGGTCGTGCCGTGTGAATTAGAGGTCGTGCCGTGTGAATTAGAGCGCTGCTTCTGAGCCGGGGCTCCACTTTGAAGACGTTTCACCGCGGGCCGAAGGACTCGATCGGCCGCCTGTCGTCGTCTGAGATGAACGCGCTGCAGTGACTGAGAGGGAGGATTTCACGCCGCTCTGCCTCCCACGCCGTCATTATGCTGCATTCGTGCACTAATGCACAGTGAATTAGCTTAAATTAGACACCGATCCACTCAGCGTTCCTGTGTTTTACAGATCAATGTGTGTGTGTGTGTGTGTGTGTGTGTGTGTGTGTGTCAGCGTGTCATTATTTAAACACACACATACTGTGACCGTGACAGTGTGCGGCTGTGACCTTTTAGAGAAGAAAATAAACATTTTAAAAATGTTTCCAGTGATGTTTTTCATTATTTATTACAAAGCATACAAAAAAAGAAGCATATTTATTAATTAGTTACATCCAGTTATCCAGCCGTGCATCTGCAGTCGCCAGGGTTCTACTCTTCTTCTACTATTTTGAAACATCCGCCTCACACTTGGACAGAAGACAGACCATAAAGACACTCACCATTTAAAGTGAGGTCGTATTTTCGGTCTGCTTAGCAACTCAAAGGCTTCATTTCTCTCAAATGTTAACTCTCTGAGGACCAAAACTGAAGGGCATCAATATCAGAGAACAGTTCTAAATCCGGGATCAATTAAACAAGTAACATCGCCATGGCGACGCCACCAGGGCCGAGTGACCACATCTGTTTTCTGCAACGCGGCACTTTAACGGTCGGAGTGGAGCGAAAGGATGCCAAAGACGCCATGTGACCATCGGTCATCGCCATCGGCCCCAAACCACAAACATCACTCCAGTCGGGAACGGCTCCACGCCACTGATGACATCACCAACAGGAGTCCGCGGCGAGGCGGGAGCACCCCGAGCACACGTGTCCGATGTTCCAGATGACAATCCGCCGGGCTGCAGGAAAACCCACGAGCGATTAGCATCGGCGCCGTTTGGCGCTCGCCTCGTGTCTGCCGGAGTTAATTAAACTGTCAGTGTTTTAGAAGGTAATCTTGACGCAATCTCCATCCTACTGGGTTGTTTTTATTTGAAGACTTTAATGTTAAAGCAAAATTCATGAAAGTGAGATTCATTCTTATGCGAAATATGGGAAAATAGGGAAGGACGCACTAAGAATGAGGGACTTTGGGTAAAAGCTTTCACGCTTTAATGAAGCCTTTGGGATGTTGTTTTTTTTCTGATGTCTTGTGAGTTGAAGTGTAAAATTCCAACCTATTTTCAGGAAAGTGTAATATTTGCATCACTTATCGCAGTGCTGAGCATTCGCGCGCGTTGCATCATTCCTGTGAACACTAGAAATGTGTCTCTGTCCTTGAGGTTTTAATTACTGTAACGTAAAGAGGGGAAGAGAGACATCGTCCATGGAAGGAAGACTTCTATCCGCTGGCTTTTTTTTTTTTTTTCCTTTTCAATAAACCGGTGAATTAAGGCGTCGCTTTTGTTGTTGTTGTTTTTTTGCGTTTCCACTAAAAAGGATTTAAATGCTCAACTGTGGCTTCAGACGTTTCGGCCGTTTCTGGATGTAGTGAAATCCTCTCCAATCCCGAGCGGAGAAACTCCCAAAAAAAAAAAAAAAGCAATTTGGTCAACATAAAAAGACTTAAGGTTTACTTCTGGAGAGAGAGGAATACTGTGGAAATTCGGCGAAGGGGGCTGCAAATTGTGTTGTTTTTACAAAAAAAATACATTATGGATTCTAGTCTCCTCTGTAATCTTGTTTTTTTCCCTCATTTTTCAATAAATACAGACACATTTTTAAAAAAGCCACGCAGGCTTGGGTATAAACAATGTCCTCCCACAATAGCAAAAGCGTGCGGCTGTTATCGCGTGCCCCTGATCCGCCTCTCCTATACCTCCCCGTCACCATGGCAGCAGCAAGTAAGGAGCGATTTGATAACTGTTTCTTTATCAGGAGAGAAAGAAAAAAAAAGGAGCTCCGGCTGACATTTGGACCGAGATGGCTGATATCGCCTCGCGGCCCGACATTCATTTCACCTCTTTGAACCCCCCCCCTCCGTCTTCATCTCTTTCTGCGTGAATTATCAAAGGCGAATAATCACAGTTGAGGACAGATGTGTTGTGATAAAGCTTTAGAATAAATTGTATTGAGGAAATGCAACACACTGCGGCGTTTGAAATGAGATCCTGAGACAGCGGGCTGCACGTCTCCATCCCACCGCTACACAAAGCTGCAGTTAAGACACCTGGACCAGACATCGAGTCTTTTTAGTCCGGCCAGACTTAATTTCCACTTATTTCTATGGGGATTGTGTCTTTGGTTGCTAAATCCTGTGAGGCTCTACAAAAAAAAACCCATTTACCAGCATTTTAAATTTGTGGTATTGTGTGATTATATTTTTGGGGGGGGATTCATAAAACGAGCGATCATTTCTAGGAAAGACATTTGTTTGCTTTTTTTTAAAAAAAGTTTTAAGGGTACTTATATTCCACTCTCTGAAATACACTCAAACCAATGGTGCAGCGCATGAATGGTGCATCGTGAACACTGAGTGATGTTGAACGTGGGGGCCCGGAGGAGAGGGAACTCTTTCTAGAAGGCATCAACTTTCCTCAAATTCAACCCTTCTGCATCCGACAAGGTCAATCTGTTTGTCACGTTGCAAACACAAAAACATTTCTTTTTTTATGCTAGAACACTTTCACTCAACAAGTTTAGTTGGTTTTTAGAGGTTAATTAAAATAAAATAAAGGCACCCTTTTCAAATTCACTCCACCTATTAAACGTAGGTCAAAGAGACTCCAAATGTCCCCTTCACATTCTAAACAATCGGCCACTTGAGTTTGACAAAAAGGATCTGATTCATTAAAACATCGCCGGTTTTGAGCTTAAAACGATTGTAAGCGAACGCAGACAAAGTTTGATGCCCGAAGGCGGGGGGGGGGGGGGGGGGGGACCACGCTAATTTATGTTCTATTAAATTAGTCGTGTCGAACGCGATAATTGCTCATGTTAAGCGAAGTGATCATCCGCCGGTGGACGCTGATTCGACGCGCCATATCTTTTAAGCTGGTGGGCATTTCGGCGTTTCTCTCAGTCATCACAGCCGGGCCCCGGCGCCTCTGATTCAAAAGCTCGCGGGCTTCAAAGCGCTCCAGCTGTTCCAGCGCGTGCACGCGCGTGTGTGTGTGTGTGTGTTTGTGTGTTCAGTGACATACACACACACACACACACACGTGTATAAACACGTGTTTAGAATTATTTTCGTCACAGTGTACCAGATGCAATTCGCATCATTAACCCTTTCACACACCGAACGCCTTTGAGGTCAAAGTAAATGACAGTAAAACCAGCCCAAGTCACAGACCTGATCTGTGCGGCCCACACGTGATCAGAAGAGAAGGGAGAAAAGCGCTGATAGAACATGGCAGCCGAGGGATGATTGCGCGAGGGGGGGATTGGGGGGGGGGGGGGGGGGGGGGGGTTTGTGTCACAAGGCCCCGGGTCCTGCCCCTCCTCGCAGGAGTGCTGCTTCTGGTAATTGAAGCTCATTATTGACGATTACGTGCACCTGCTGTTTGGCCTATTTAAAACATTTGCCTGCACTCTGTCACTGTTTGCATGGAGGCGCGGCCTCGCTGCAGAGCCGGTTTGAGCATGTCCCACGCTCCCATTCAGCAGGAAGAGTCGCCTGGGCAGCTTGTGAAATTTTTATTGGTTATTATTCATTCATTCAACACGTCGTCACAAACTGCACAGGCAGGTTTTAACACGTTTTGTTATTGTCAAAATAAAAGCCGATGTATTTCATTTTTAGTCTTTATTCCTGGTCCTAACGGTTCCCTCGGTGGGTTCATGTCACCTTCAATGACTGTTAAAGTTCATTAAAACATTCCTGCATGTGTGTCCCCTTTTGGTCCTTCAAGAAAAAGCCTTTAAGGACTTGATGGGTTTTGATTATTTAAAGAATAATGCAAAGTGAAACTGCCTGAGCTCCTCAACTAGGTCATCCTAAGATATTATTTCTGCATCCGCTAGCGACGCAATCTTAACTATTAACAGTGAGCTCTTCCAGCGGGTGGCAGGGAGGTGGATGGGTGTGAATACCACACGGGTTCACACCCACGGGTGTCCCAGGGTGTGGGTTCCAAGGAGTTGGTGTGAAAAGACACGATTGTATATAATATAAGTCAGAAAAAAAAGAAAGGTGTTTTGGATACCTTACGGCCACCGGTTACCATACACTTTATTTTCCAAGAAGCCCACCGTGGACCCAGTGCTGCAGGATGAAGACCTAGACAGCAATTGCAGGTACAATGTCTTATGCTACCACTTCCTGTTTTATCTTTTTTTTAATTGTCATAGCCCAGGTTATCCAATGTATTCAATAGCCCAGCACACTGGAACAGATATTTATTGAAAACTAAACGTTTCCCTTTAAACAATTCTGTATTTGTTTTCCTATTTTTAAAGGATGAAAAAAAAAAAAGCAAAACTCTTAGCAGCCCTTGTCTTAAATGTTACAAAAGCTTAAGCGGTCATTACGAGTTCCCATCTGCCAGTGTTGCTTTTAATGTAGCCAAAGTTCAGCTTCTAATTGAGACGATTAATTCAGCCAAAATTCATTTAAACCATTCAAACCTCTAACTGTCCAAAGCTTAATCTGCATTCCTAATCACCCGGCTGTTTCTGTGTGGGACGACCGGGTTTAATCAGTCTTAATCTTCGTAGTTCACAACATCTGGGAAATTAAAGCTGTTGTTTTTTGGAGGGGGGGGGGGGCTCTGCACCTGGTGGAGGCTTCATGGATGAAGTAAAATCAAGAACTGAACGAAGACGTTCCAACATTAATTAGTTTTAAAAACAGAAATTCTGGGATCTTTGAAATCTTCTGCAGGATTGTCGCCACATTAAATCTCTCAGGAGATGAGAATGATAATGTGTGATAGATAATGTTAAGCCTGGGAATAGTTATGTCCTGAAATGGTTCTCATTTTAAGATGAGAGACGAGAGATTAAATATATTTACCTTTCCCTCGGGGCCATCATGGTGTTCCTCAAGGCTCAACTGTAGGTCCCACGGGATTGTAAACAAGAAAGAAGTTAGCTTTGACCACCACACTTTAAAGATTTGATCTGTATCTCTCTGTGAAATTGTTCCAAGATAGCACTTCAATCATTTGTCTCGTCCTGACTTTTTAAAGGAACGGCATGACATGACATGACTGACTGATGCAGCTCTCGTCCAATTTCCTTTTTTTTTTCAAATATCAGAGATCAAATAGTTATTTCAGTGTTTGTGATGCTGGAATAGATTTATTTAAATGACAACATCTGCTTCATTTCCAACTGGCGACTTTGGACACTACTTCCTCACTACTCCATCATGACGAATAAGGAATCACTGTTCTCATTATATGTGCCATTACGAGATGGTTCTCACGGGTTTACATTGTTTTAGGCTGTAATGTTAGTGAGTTTGCCTTTCACAGAGGACAAGGGAGAATCCCAGAATATTATGCATTACACAAAGCACCTGTGCAGAGAGCTCCAGGGATCCACTTCTGCCCACCGGTACTAAACCTCCAGCAGCGTTAAGCAGTCAGTCCTGTGAGAGTCTGCCATGTGGCTTCAAGTCCCGTTTCATTTTGAATCAGGGAAATAATTAACTACACCAATAGTAAAAATCAAAATATATTATTACTACTATTATTACCCCAGGCTGAATTTACCCCCCCCCCCCCCCTCACTCTGAATAATTCAGCGCCTGCTGACGTGAACAGTATAACTTCTGCTGCAATATTCATACGGAATGCGGCAGCTATCAAATATTGACATTTGCTGCTAAAAGACATCCTGGATGTTTCTGCTTTGAAAAATCGGAGTTCATTTGCAGATCGGAGTGTTAATCGTGTGCTGTTATTATTATTATTTTTATTTTTTCAGCAGGGGCACAAAAGAGTAATTGGAGGCACGGTTATATTTACAAGGACGCGTCCGTAATGTCAGCGTCCGACCCCGTGATTGCACGTTAGCGGGCGATCGCTGTGCGGCGCGGTAATTACAGGCCGCGAGTGTCCCTCGGGCCAAGGGACGAGTGGCCGCTCACACGGGCAGGCCCCCCCCCCCGTATTTAGCCCTCTCTGTCTCTGCGTCGGGGCACGTGGGATGGCTGCCGGGCCCGTCTTCTCTCTGCCTGTAAGCGTTCAAACACTTTCTGTAATGTTGAAAGCGTTTGTGTTTTGATGCACTACAGTGTGAGTTTTCCTATTCCTGCCGCGAGCGCCTCCACGTCCCGGCGTGCAGGAGGACCAGGGAGCGGAGAAGGTTACGTGCAGAAAGCAGGGCCGCATTAGGGAAGGTTTTGACATGGGCGCTGTGGGCGGTTCTCAGTTGAAGGTGTTTTTATGTAGCATCGTGAAAAGAGGACAATGTCCCTTTTCCCACAGGATGACAAACTGTTTACTGATGTCCTCTGTCGGTCGCGTTTCTATGAGAAAATCGATCAAACAAGTCCATTTTCTTTCCACGTGACAGTAATTGAAAGTCAGTCAGTCGTCTTATTTACAGCTTATCCCCAGAGGTCCGTGGGGGGGGAGACAAACACGCATCCACGTTTACACACCTGGGGCCAATCGAACCCTGGACCTCTCAGCTGTGAAGTCCCATTCGTATTTTCATGTTTGAGGTTTACGATGTTTGCTGTGAGTTTCAGCACCAAAGTCAGGGTTGTACATTTCATTTGTGTTATTTATTTATTTTGGGAGACGTGGTTCTGAGCGCGGCTTTTACCAGCTTCTGTAATTGTTGAAATGTTGGACCGCAATCAACTCAATTTTTCCCTTCAGTGGAATCAATGCAATCAGCAGCTTGCTGGTGGAGGAGAAGGATGTTTCTAATGACGTGTTCCATCCCATCTGTTGCAAGGAATGTTTTCTCTGACAAATAATGTCATCGACAAATCCTCCACAAATAATGTATGTTGAGTATAGAAACATTTGAAATTTAAGCATTTACATGAAATATCATTTCAATAAAAAATAAATTAATAAAGCTCGCCATGGCTCAAAAGTGACTTATCTTGAATACTTTCACGCTGACCGTCACGCAGAGAAATGTGTCAGCACCTTTATGATGACTGTCGAAGTTAAGCCCCTCCCACCACTTCACAGCTCCGAGCCGCAAAGTGTTCGTCAGACCGTCCATTTACTCGCCTTTGAATCACCGCCGCAGGTACGCTCCGAGCACGCCGTCCACGCCGCTGTGCAGACGTTCTGAGGGCTCCGACTGCCTCCGGGCATGAAGCGACGCATTCCTGAGAAACGCGGCTGCCGCGCTGCCCGTCTGAGAGACGACGACGACGACGACGACGACGACCCGGTGGAATCGTTTTACAGCGTCTCATAAAACCGCAGCCAGAATCCCACCGTCCGCCCGAGGCCACGCAGCCAGGGTTTGGCCGGGACAACTATGGAAGTAAATCTGTGTCATCGGGGGTTGAAAAGTTGAGCGTGCGTCAAGCGAAAGGAGCGAGCACCCAAAACACCTTTGGATTGTATCCATGCCCAATAATAACAGGGCTAGACAACTCTCGCCATGAGGAAATGTTGTTCGGAGGGTTAACAACAACAGTTATTTCCTGACGAGGGTTCGCTTTTAAAATCCTCGTCTGCAGGCCCCCCCCCCCCAATAAAAAGGCCGTCCATGCGACGCGCCGTCCATTCCCTCGAGTGACCACCCCCCCCTCACCCCGCCTCCTCCCCCTGGCCCGCGCCCACAGGTGACAAGCTAGAATGAGAGATAGCTCCATTTGCTTCATGTAGCTAATTGGATTAGTGCTTAAGGCACTACAATAACGGCTGAATTTAGAGAGACAGGCGGAGAGAATGAAGGAGTGGGTGAGGGTGGGGGGGGGCGCTGAGTGGTGGAGCCAATTTTCCAGTGAAATGAGCTTTGCTCCAGGTGAAGAGGGAACTCCTGCAGAGAAATGGAGAGAGGATTTAATGCTCTACCAGACGCGGTGCTGAATATCCATTCAGAGCATCCCGTGACGGGGGGGAGGGGGGGGGGGGGGGGGTGGGTGCTTCATACCGTTAATTCACCGCCGGGATTGTTTCAGTTGGTGTTGTGATCGCGGAGAACGCGTGACGTGTCACAGGCTGTTACTCAACTGTAGGCCTCTTACAGGCCGAGGCGCACTGCACCAAAAACCCACTCGGCGCGTCCTCGAACCTCAACCGACGTGTTGCAAAGCCTATTTTTAGCCTCCGTTCCCGAAACCGGCATTGTTCGCCTCCTTCTCACCGAGCCTTTGTCCTCCTCCCTCCCCCCCCCCCCCCCACCCTCCCCCGCTCTCACACGACAAGGCCGTCTACCGTGGACATGTTTTCAAGGACTGTGAAATATCTTAATTAGCACGCTGGAAAAAAAAAAAGGCTGGTTTCGCTTCACTGCTTCGCTCTCTTTGGTGGGTTCACCTGCAGCCACCGCCGCGTTTTTTTTCTGCAGGTTTTGTTGACAAGTCTCTCGGTTCGCCGCTCGCTGTAAATCTTCAACAAAACACCCCGGGAACGCCGGCCGCTCCAGATGCTTGGCAGGAGGTACGAGACGTCTGCAAAGTGCAAATATGCAGAGTTGATGTAACCTGAAACCCGCGCCGCATGCAGGTATCCGTCGATGAGTCTGCGATGCCTCACTTAGCCGGAGCGAGAGGAGCAGGGCGATCAGGGGAGAAAGAGTATGTAGATGTGGAGCAGTGTAATTCCCAATAATGACCTCACGTAACCTCTTCGGCGTTTGAGCGGATAGACTTTTCTATTCTGTCGTTCTCACCAAAGGGCCAAAGGCACTAAGCCTTGAGGGCAATCATCTGGATGAATTCCAAACCTGAATTCTGAGCATTCCATTCATCCCAGCGTGCATCTGTTGGTCGGTGAGTTATCAGTAATTACGTATTGAGCTCAGCGACGTTAAATCATCGCACACAGAAGCGAGCGGCGACCTGTTCTGTAGGAACAGAGCAAAAAAGTTTTGTCACCCCAAAATCACACAAACCGTAGTAGAATTAGGCCAAATAATTTAAAACCCTTTTCCAATGAATACATACCTGAACAATTACGTATATTGTTTGGTAACAAGCATAACACGATCAGGGTTGAATAGCGGTTGACGCTGTCAAAATCAATTAGCGTCACGATCTGAAAATTGGCCATTATCCGCTTTATTATTCTCCCAGAACTCCTTTCTTCGCATCGGATCACAGTTTTCCTGTTATCTGGGCCGAGGTGTGACACGAGTGTAAATAAACGCAGCCACCAATCGGGGGGAGGGAGGCGTTGAAAGATGACACAGAGGAGATAATTGTTGAGGATGAGAAGACGGACGCGCCCCCCCCCCCCCCCCCCCTCGTGTTCCTCATGCCCTGTCCGGCTGGATCAGTGAGGCCCGGCTCTGCTGTGGCCTTAAATGACTGTAAGTAGCTCATTACCAAGCAGACCTCAATAGAATAAAGGTGTTGTAAATGTGTGTGTGTGTGTGTGTTTGCCTGCCAATAAACACCAAGGCCGTGAGGTAGTTTGAGTTGCAGAGGTTTAATCAACCAGGTGGAAGGATTTCTCCCCCCTCAAGCAAATGCATGAAACCCCCCCCCTCCCCCCAAAAAGGTGAGAAGTATAAATTCTCCTGAAAGTAACCTCCTGAAACCTTGGTCTCTGTGGGTGTACAACGTGGCGTGAAGAAGACCAAGCGGCTGTCCACAACTGGACCATCAAAGGCCAGAAAAAGGAGAAGGAAGAAAAAAAAAAACAATAAAAGTCCGTCCATCCATCAGCGGGCTGCTGGACACTTGGGGGGGGGGGGGGGGGGGGTGTGAGTCTGTAGGTGGGACGGCGAGGCCTGACACCGACTCTAAATCACTCGCTCTTATTTCCTGCATGACTGGACACTTTCTCCTTCCTGCCACGTGCCAGACGACCGACTCCTCCCCAAGCCCCCCCCCCACCGCCCCCCCGCCCCGCTCAATGGCGAGTCACGGGTCTGCATCGAGGGAGCGAAGAGGCCGCTTAAAATCCGCTTATAACACTTTAACGAGATGCATTGAGTGCGAAGCTCTTTGAATCAACCCGAGTGTCTCTCACACCCCCCACCCCCCCCCCCCCCCCCCCAGTGTCCTAAAGACAACGACAATCCGCAGCCCTCCACGCGGCGCATGGCTCTAGCACCAAATAGTTCAACTGGGGAGGCCTTAAAACAGTTAACTTGTAGAATTTGTCCAATTCTGTGAGACACAGAGATCCGTCTTCAAAAAAACCTCCACGACTCGAGGTGTTTTTCTTTTAACGGTTGACACGCTCTGTTTGTTGAGCAACCACGAACCTGAATTAAGAAAACAGGATGAGGGAGCCACGACATGCTTTGGTGTCTGTGCGCATGGAAACGCCGCGTTGCCTTAATTAGGACTTAGTTGTGTCTCCGGAGCTGGTAGATAATCCCCAAAGGCGCCGCAGCGCGTTCGTCAGAAACTGCGAACCCGGAGCCACGCTCTCTACCCAGCACACTTTGGGAGGGAGGGAGGGACAAAAGTAAAGAGGGGGGGGGGGGGCTGTTTAAGTGACGACGCGTCGCACGTAGCTGCCCTCCAGCTTCAGGATGATGACCGGGAAGCGTTTACACTGCATATGTGCAACTTTTTGATCATCTTTAGCGTTGCATTTACACGCATTCCTGCATTGTACTGCGACAGCAGCGCAACAGTTTTCTTCCTTTCTTCTTTAGAAAACCGTGACTTTTGACTCTATTTCCATTGCATTTCGTTGCATTTTTATTGCAACGAATGAAATAAAATACAGCTGCGGTTTTTCGTGCAGGGAGTTAAGACAACACGATTGGTGTTTTTGGGTAAACTAGCTTAGCATGCAGCGGGCGGGAGCTCCTGGATGCATGGTGCATTAACCTTCATTGTCCACGTAGGCTAACAGCTTTGATCCTGCCAGGCCTCGGTAGGGGAATCCATTGATTTCCCCTTAATCACTTTGTGAGTCTGACCCATCTGTGATGCAGATTCTCAGCTGAGCGCCTTCAAAGCGCCACCGATGACCTCCAAGGACCACTGCGTTTCACAGGGAACTCATTACTTACCCTTTTCCCGCTGTCTTATTACACCCGCGTTCTGTACTTTTTTGAATTTGTACATTATTGTCTTTGCAATGCAAATCTTCTGCTTTGTGTACACCAGGGGGGCGAGGGGGGGGCACCACGAAGGCCTCTTCCCGTTGGGCCGCTCGGGCGAGCTGTCGAAAGGGGGGGAAAAGAATATTCCCATTTTCACAAGGGTTGCCGGGTTTTTCTTCTTCTTCGCAGGTTTGCAGTAAACTGAACTGCGCTGATGCGCCTCTCCTGGATGGCGGGTGATGGCTCGCGTGTCATCGCTTCGCCGCGTTTCCCCCCCCCTGCGGCGTGAGAAGCCAATGCGTTCAGTAGACACAGATGTGGGCATCGCCTAATGGGATCCGGTCAGCGCGGCGCCGATACCATCAGCAAGTCGCACTGCCAGAGCCTCGATAACACCGGGCTCTCTCCTCCTCCTCCTCCTCCTCCTCCTCCTCCTCCTCCTCCTCCTCCTCCTCCTCCTCCTCCTCTTTCGAGCGATGGCAAGTGTCCGGGAGAGCCCTGCAGGGTGTTACATATTAATACTTCTCCACGTTCGCCGGGCGATAAGCGGGCCTCGGGAATGAATATTTCTTTTTCGCGAAAACGCCCTCATTGAGGAAAAAATGTGTATTTTCACCTCACGGACCAGGAAGCCAACATATGAAAACAAAAACAAAAGCATGGTGTTAGTAGTGGAGAATAGTAATAAGAATGACATTACATTGTGACGTACACGCTGTGTAATAAACAAATACACATGTGTGTGTGTGTGTGTGTGTGTGTGTGTGTGTGTGTGGTGAAACCACAGCCAGGAGACAAAGAGCTCGGCGTAGAGGCTTGAAACGGGGGGGGGGGGGGGGAAACGGATAAGTCATGTGGGGTCAGGACGAGGCGTCTGAAATCCCGACGCGAGGTGCACAGTGAAACCAATACAAACCGTCCCCCCCCCCCCCCCCCCTTTTCTCCTCCTCCCCCGGTGAAAAATGCACGTTCTATTTCCCCCATGAAATATGAATTGCGGTTTATAAGACGAGATATAAATATAAAAATTTCCGTGTCTCATGCGTTCCCAGACGCTCCCTCGCAGAGACGTCGTCTGGGTTCGTTCCTGGAGCCGCTCACAAGTGTCTTTTGTTCAGGTCCGGGAAAATGTGAAGGCCCGACCGGGCCAAAGGACGTTAACAATGACCCATGAAGCCGTGTGTGTGGAGGTGTTTTTTTTTTTTTTTTTTTTTAAACATGCGCTTCAGTTAGCACGGCGCTAGGGGAGTCGCCTGATCCCTCGTGGTGGGCTGGCATAAGGGAACGAGGCATGTGTCACATCTTGTTTAAGCAGCTTGATGCAGTGTGTGTGTGTGTGTGTGTGTGTGTGGTTTGGGTTGGATGGTTCACAGCTACTCCTCAGCCTCCCCCACCCCCCCCCCTCTCCCCTCCCTCCCCTCTTCCCGCTATAACCGGCGAGACAGTTTTCCCGCCGGATACCACGACGACGACGACTGTCGCCCGCACATTGCGCCGCCGCGGATGGAGGTCATCCGAAGAGACGGCGCCCTTACCGTCGCTGCCGTGGCTACGAGAGCCGGGGGGTGGCGGGGGGGGGGCTCCGCCGTCCCAGCATGCAGTATCGCGCCTTCAAGCGGGGCTGAAGACGAGTTCAGCCGGGCCTCTGTGGGCCAAAACACATGAATTATTCACCACAATAAAGTAAAGACCCCAAGTCTCCGACGTCTTCTTGTTCCAGTTGTTTTTTGGGGCTTTTTCATCCGTTTGTTTGCATTCCCTCTGGTTCATGAATGCATTCGTTTCCACACACACACACACACACACACACACACACGCGCGCGGTACCCACGATTGACTGTTTGACTGAGCTGGAAGCCGGCGGTTCCTACACGAGTGATCTTCTCTTGTGGGGTCGATGGGGCTTGACTCGGCTTCTGTGTGTGTGTGTGTGTGTGTGTGTGTGTGAGTGTGTGTCTGGTGCTGAATGCACTAAACACCTGGAGTCGGAAGGGCTGTGATGTGGGGAGAAACAGCCTGTTACAGGCGTTCAGAGAGCGCCGCTCGGCTGTGAGATATTAGGATTTTTTTTTTTTTAAATCGGCTCAGCGGAATTTGTGCCTTTTATTGAGATCACGAGTTGAAAGCTCTGCTGTAATTCCTAATATAGTGAGGTCCGTGACACGGAGCCATTGGAATAGCAGACCAAAACCGCTTGGGGGACTTTCAAAAACAATATTTGGCTGGTGGTTGGACGGAGCGTCTGTCAATCAAACTCCAGCCGGGAGGAGGGCAAACGTGTCCATAGTTTCTACTAAACCAGGCGCCATTGTTTGGATCGAGCGCTGGTCTCTGCGGGTCGTCTCACGCGCCAAAAGCATCGCTGGCGACTGAAAAACGCCTCTTCAATAATAAAATATGCAGAAGCAGCATCGGTTTCCCTTTTCGTGCTAATGTTTTCTACCTTTGTACAAATTCTGCACAAAAAGAGACCGCAAAGGAGAAAAAAAACATCAAACGCACATCTTAAACCTGGATAATTGCATTCAGCCAATGGCAGCGAGGCCCGGACGAGACGAGTCGACGGCGAGAATAACGCGAATAACCAACAGAATCAAATATTAAATGCCCTCAAAAGGGGGGGGGGGCAACGCTAATCAATCCACATCTTTGGGCCCGATCTATTATGGAACGGCTCAGACGAAAAAAAGAAGAACACAAGAAGAAGTCGATCCCTGTGCCGTCATCTCACTGCTTAATGTTTGCCCGACCTCTTTGTGCCCCCCCCCTCCTCCCCCACCCGGATCACCTCCAGTTCATCTGCACCCTCGGTGCGCTCCGCCGTGACGGCGCGCGTGGACTTTATTTGGCGGGAGGGAGGCCTTTCGCGGATTGAATTCCTCTCCTCTTGACAGATTTCCTCCTCCCTCTGATCCATCTTTCTCGGCGGCTCGGGCTCCCGAAACGGGAAGAAAAGGTCACGGCGTTAATGCACAGAGCACGAGATGCATCACCGGCAGCCACGCCGACTCCTGGCAATGCATCCCACGCTGGGTTTTCACTTCGGAGGGAACGGGAGTGATGAGACACAAAGTCTGTGTTAAAAAAAAAAGAAGAAAAAAATGTATTTCTTGTTAGCAGTTTTTAATAAGGAGGTAAACAAATACATTATTTATAATGTACCTTATTTAAGGAAACCAGATACACACTCACTCCTTTTGCCCTTGAAATAGTGTTTATTTTGCCAAGTTAGATACTTTGCACTTGGTTTCGAAGAGTTTCAATAATTGAATAAATTTGTGCTTTTCAGTAAAAAAAAAAAAGTTAGTCTCAGCAGTAAATGAGAAACTTCGGCATCACAGAGGTTTCTTTGCACTGGTGAGAGGGCACTTGGCTCAGAATCGAGCCCCCGGCGCTCTGGACTCGTTTGAAGCACCTAAAAACGTTTTGTTGCATCGATCCTGCAGATTGCAGCCAATGAAAGCGGCGCTTCAACCAGCGCCGTGACTGGCAGCCATATATTATATATATATATATATATATATTATATTTACCTCAGAGCCCAAAATATGTGGGAAACCAGGGAGGCAGAAACTGGAAGTAAGACGCCGTCGGCTCTGGCTCTGCTCCCAAAACGTGCACCTTCATCTGAAACCCAGCTTCTTTTTCCTCTTTTTTTTTTTTTTTCATCTTCTGAATGCTCAGACGTACGGCCCGAGGTGGGCTCGCTGCCGCCAAACGTGATTGATGACGGTTGTTGTTGTTGTTGTTGTTGACACGTTGAGGCCGCTGAGAGTAAATGAGCCCGAAAGGAAACTCAAGACTGTCGCGGCGAAACTTGAAATGAGGCATAAAGTAGGATGTGAATATCGAGAAGTGGGACACAAATTTGAGACGAGGTAAATAGCTTAGGCACGAAGGGTGGTGTTTAAAAAGGTCCTTTTTTTTTTTTTTGCCGTGTCATTGGGCTCCCTCCATCACTCCCGGGCCTTGTGGGTGATCAGAATGCATCCCGGCTGTCTGTCTGCACCGCTCATTAATCACGCCGCTCGTAAACACGCTAAATCTACAGTTCTGTTCCCATCTCAGCACTGGGCACAAAGTGCTGTTGCAGCAGAAACTGGACCACGAGAGACTCCCGAGCCTCTCCCATTAGGTCCTAAACATCAGACGGCACAGGTTGGGATCCTTTGTACTCGTCCAACACGCCGCTTTCACCTTCAAATGGCTAACCGACCTCAAATGAGCAGCATTTGGTACAAGTCAGCGCATATTGTTGGAGCAGAAGTTTGAACCATTCTCGACTGAACGCCGCCATCGGGCCAAAAGGCGATGCTCCAGATGTGGAGTTCGACGGAAAATGCAAACAACCCCCCCCCCCCCCCCCCTCCGATCTGCGGGAACATACGGGTCAACTTGAGAATAACTGTGATTTCAGAGGAGAGCGTTTCTAACTCAACACGCTCGATGCCTACAACCATTAAACCATTAAAAAGGATGGCGCACGCTGTAATTGGACGCCCCCCTTTTTCATATCGTAATTATTCCGCCTCCACATTCAAACCCCCCCCCTCCCTCCCCCATCGTTCCCCATTGCTGCTGCGTGATTCACAGGTGAGCGTTCTGAGGACTGAGGACTCAACCAGCCAGCGTGTGAGCGTGCAGCTCTTTGCTTTGTTTTGAACCAACTGACCCCCCCCCCCCCAAAAAAAAAGAGGGGGAACCAATTATATCTCGCCAAGGAAATGAATGTACACGAGAACCACAGGGGTGAGCCTTGATTTGATAAGTCGTCTGATTCATCGCCCGCCCCCGAAGACGAAAGGGATGAGGCTCGTGCCGACCGGGACGTCTGGGGATCGGGGGCCCTGATTTGAAATGTCAAACCCAATTTGCGAGTCCCAGTGAAGGAGGGTTGAAACGGAACAATATGGCGAGAGCAAAGCTGGAGGCGAGAGGTGCTACAGACGTGTAGGGGGGGGGGGGGGAGTCATCCCCTTTGATAGCAAAATGACTAAATGCATGAGTCATAATGGCAGTGTTACATTTTACAAGTGCGACATTTAGACCAATTAACAAGGCGAGCGTGTTACTACGGAGACACATAAGGAATGTGCATGAAGGTTTATAACTGATTCATGTTTAGGGGCAAATATTTGATGTTGCGTGAGTTTATTTTGAATCAAGCCCCACTTTGTTTTTTTTTGTTTTTTTCTCTGTTGGTTTTGTGCACAAAAAGGTACATAACTAAAAAAAAAAAAACATCCGGCGGTGTGAATTTGTTAGTTCCTCCCTGCAGCGCGATGGGTTGCGGGATGGGGGGTGGGGGGGGGGGGGGGGGGTGTTCTCCCTCCAGGTGGATGTGCCTCCTGGGTGTGAGGGATCATGTTTCCCTCTGACAGGTTGTCTGTTTGCTCGGGAAAAAAAAAAAAAAAGGAGATGTCAGCGGTTCATCTGCAGCTTCATTCCCTTTGAAACACGGCGCAGGCAGCACTTTGCGCGTTGGGGGGGGGATGGGAGGGGAGGGGGGGGGGGCGTTTGGAGCGGTGGGTTCATCAACACAAAGATGTCTCGTTGACTTACTGACCTTTCTTCTTGTTTCTGTATCCGCCCCCCGTCCCACCCACCCACGGCGTTTCAATTTGAGCCCGCCCCCCCCCCCCCCCCCGCCCCCTGATAATCCTCTGGATTGCATCTTGCATATTTCATGCTTTGATTTCACATTTGCAGAGAAGCCGCTGGATTTTGCTCTGGCAATTTACCCCCGCAGATGAAGAGGCCTCCCCGTGAAAAAACAGCCGTCCCCTTGGTCACAGATCGTCCAGCTTCGGGGGGGGACATTTCTTTTTAGCCCCCGAAAAAACATCCGTTTTCCAAACGTGTCATTACCGAGTGATTAAAGAAAGACGGTCCAATTACTGCACAGTATTGATCCGTAGCGTCATAAAATAAACCCAGCAGCAGATTACCAATATTACAACCAATCACTGACGCAGTCACAGCCGCAGCTTATTGACAACAACAACAACAACAAAAATCATTATAATTATTTTGTTTTGAGGAAAGGGGGGGGGGGATGATGGAGTTGAGATAAACAATTTAAATAAAAACACACAGAAGAGTACAAAATCTCGAAGAGTCATCACGGAATGCCTCAATATCTGCAGGTCAATGAAAAAAAAAAAAACACGATCGTTCTCAAGGAAAACAAATTTGCCCCCCCCCCCCCCCCCCCCTCCTTCTCCTGCTCTCGCATGGATTTATTCCGACAACTGTCAGGAAGTATCACTCGGAGGGGAGATGACACCGAAAGTTGCAGTTATTTGGAGACCTTGAGCTCAGCCAGAGAACTGCTCGGGCATCTTCGGCCTCGTCCTTGCTTCTTGTTAAGGTCCGGGGGGGGGGGGGGGGATTAGGGGGGGGTTGGGGGTGATTGGCAGGCCCTGAATTCCCTTTTGTAATGACTTACCGGAGCCCCGACCTCAAACGTCACAGAGGTAAAGTGGGAAGCGAAGCCGAGCGTGACATTTCCGGGTCATTTCTGCTGCACGTGATTGGAGCGCCATTTGTCTACATGGTTGGAGTTAGTCGGGATGTTTGGGGGGGGGGGGGGGGGGACGCCGGGATCAACAATGTGACATTCCCGTCCGGTGACGGCAATGACAATGGCGCGGTAAAGGTCGGCGCAGCGTGACCTTTGGAGGGCCTCGCGGACCCCAAGCGCAGCAGCGGGACGTAAAAAAGCTGCCCTTTTCTCTCTCCTGGCGTCGCGATTGGTCGCCTCCGAAAGGCTTTACTCTCCCCCCCCCCCCCCCCCCCGTTCGAGGGAATATCAGGTAAATCAGCATCTCCGAAATGGCACACAGCCAACGGCGAGTGTTTGAAGGAACGCGTTGATTGCGAGAGATTAACACGCCGTGATGCGGCTCGGGCAACATGCAGCGGGCGGAATCGCGCTTTTTGCTGTGCATGCGCGCGGAAGAGTGCGGCCGTATTGTTTCGCTGCAACCACTTTTAGATTTTACATTTGAATTAAAAACTACTTCGGAACACAGCCGCGGGAGGAAATCACTCAGAGAGAAGAAGAAGAAGAAAAAACACAAAAGCACAGAAATGATGTAAACAAAACATTATCCTGGAAAGGTCAGCTGTGGATGTTCTCTCACACAAATGAAACGATGTTTGACCACTTGGCTGTTAAGCAGCCATTAGACGAGCTGACTCACCTCTTCGAGGGGGGCCGGACGGCGCCCCCCGAAGGCCCGGTGATGCACCGCGGGGTCGCATCGCGGTTCAGTTCACGCCGGGACCTCAAAGCGCCGCTTCCAAACCGATGAATCATCCGTAGCTGCTTACGTTCTCTCCTGCAGCCGCCTCGGACAGGGAGCCGCTGGCCCAACGTCGCGGGTCTCCGTCCCCGTTTGGGGGGGGGGGGGGGGGCGTCACAACTTTTTCCGTTGTGCAAGTTTGAATGAAATCTGCTTCATGGATTGAGAGGCTTGTGGTTTTTTTCTTTCCGGTCCTTTAGCACCACGCGGTGCAGCAGCTGGGCAGCACAGGTGTTAGAGACTGTGTGTGTGTGTGTGTGTGTGTGTGTGTGTGTGTGTGTGTGTGTGTGTGTGTGTGTGCATGCACTGCACAGCCGTGTGCATGTGTGGTGAAGTCCAGCGGGTGGCGTTTTTGCCGAGGCCGACATTTTTAAGAGGTCGAAGGTCAAGCACACAATGATTGAATCTAGACAATTGAGGGCCTTTAAAGTGATTTAAGTGCATGTGAAGGTTTTGTTTTCTGGTTTGTGCCGTGTGGTTTCTGCCACATTTGCTGTCCACCTCAAATACATTGATTATTATTATATTGAGGAAGCTAGCTCAGTTGTTGGCTAGCTTAGCGTGGAACAAAAACATGGCGGCTTTGTCCATGTTTTGGGAAAACAAACTAGATTTAGCGTGTTAATGTCTGAATGTAAGAGGCAATAAGTTACATTTTGATACAATTTAGACTGTTATTCTAAGCTAAGCTAACCAGCAGCTAGCTCTAGCTTCATATTTACAACTTCAAACAAAGCATGTAAATGTAATGTGTTAGGCAGCAATTTTTTACATACTTTTTAAAACTTTAAATGAACTTTGAGAGGTTTTATCTTCCTTACATGTTCTTTGTTGTGGTTTTGTGGTTCTTGAATTAAAATAAAAAAGGCCTGGATTCTACCGATGAACTAATGTTTTTTTTTTTTTTTAATAATTGGAATTCACATTCCAGTTACAGTGTCATATAATCCATTAAATACTTAAGATATGAACTGTGGTCGTAAAGACGTTTCCTGTCTCACTCTCGGACCCCGCTGCTCTTCAACTGTACTGTTTTTCAAGTCACTCGCACAAGAAGCCCCATCATCCATCATCCACGCCGTGTTAATCACACGCCGGCTCCCATCCACGTTCCGAATTAGCTTCGCAGAGAGGAACCCCTCTGAGATAATCACTTTTTCATCGCCGGCAAAGTGACGTGTGGCAAATTGGGACGTGGATGTGCTGGTGAGACAAAGGGACGGAGCGTGTCTCTGTGCAGCTTCACGTAGAGCTTCAGTCTGCGGACCCGGGCCTTCGGGCCTGCTGAGTGGATCCTGCTGCTCGTCTACTTTAATACAGCGCTTTAGACGCAGTGAAGTGGAACTTAAGGCTCACTTAAGAGTCAACTCCCAATATTTACATCCAAGTGCCTTCACTTGGATCTGTTTAATATATGGTGTTTTTTATAGGACTTAAGTAGAACTTCAATTGAACCTGATGGGTTCAATAATCAGTATTATCAAGCAGTGTGGAAAGATGTACATTAAGAATTGGCCCAACTCAGTTAATATCTATGAAGAGACATTGTTTCATATATGTATCCCAGATGTGATTCTTTAACAGTCTCATCTTTTGAATGTGCAATGAATTGCATCATTTCCTTTTTTTTTTTTTTAAAGAATACATTCAACAAAAACATTTCATTTGATGAAGCTGAAATTTTAAAGAATCAAGTAAAAAGTGCTTGAAATTTGAGTCGACTGGGAGCCGTCCGCTGTTGGAACCCTTTGTTTCATCCTGACAGATGAGCTGCTCAGTATCTGTACGAGTAGTGCTAACCTGGCAGTTTCATGTTGCAAATACAGCCCAAATGTCTATTGGAATTATATCGATATATATATATTATATATATGTGTGTCAGGACTAAGCTACAGTGAGGTGTCAGCTCGGGTTTGTTTCCACAGTGAATGTCAGTCTGCAGCAGGAAGGCCACGTTCATCTGTTGCAATCAGTGCACACTGTGGGGATATTTGACCCGACGTCGCCCCCCAGTGGTGCAATCTATGATGACAGCACAGCTACAAACAGGGAATTTATAGTCCAACTGTGACAAATACAATCATACTTTGTTGGCATTTTTTTTAATAAACATTTGCCAAAGGAGGAGAGAGGGGGGGACAAAATAATTTCAGTACAAAACGAAAAGACAGTTGTTTTTTTCTCTGTTGCGTGTTTAGTTTTGTTCATTTTACAACACTTATTGGCAAAAGGGCATGTGGAATTTAACATGAGAAGAGCATTTCTCAATTAAGCCGGATCAGATTTTCTGCAGCCTAAGTACTACCAGTCTGTCTGATGCCAACAGTCCTAATTCCTCAAACAGCCCAATCAGCATCGCTTCAGCAGAATAATTGTCGTAATAAAAAGACATTACTGGTCATATTAATTCATTCATTAGTTGTGCGGATGAAGCACACCAATTTCTTTTCATAGCTAAAATAGTTTCCGCCTACTTCAGTTAGTAGTGCAAAACATTAATACTAATCTGCCCTGGAGCAATTACAGAAAGGCTACGGTAGAGATTTAAAATGTACCCAGCCTGATAAATGTACACACAAAAAAAAGGTAAAAGTTTAATTTAAAAGACAGCAGAACAGATTACAAAAAAAATAGGAAAATGGTACGAGCATGAAAAGCTCCTGTTGTGTTATTCGGCCATCGTTCAGGCAGCAACACGCTCCACACTGAGGAGCAACACAACGCCCTAAAAACAAATCCTCCTCCTCCTCCCCCCCCCCCCATGCAGCTCCTTCTGGGCTCGCCTGAGGGGGCTTCGGGCTCAAAAACAGGCTCCTCCCACTTCCTATCTCCAGTCTCTCAGAAGGGCAGGCCTCGTCCCCTGATCGCCGCCGTCGAGTTCACGTGTGGGACGAAGCCGAGGGGCAGCGGCGGAGCCCCCGCCTGGGACGGGGAGCCCCAGGCTTGTCCCGGTGGCGGGGGGGGCGGGCCGCCGTCCTTCCTGGCCAAGGCGTGGTTGTACAGGTGGATGGCGTTGGGGTTCGGCTGCCCCTCCGCGGGTAACGGGCTGTGATTGTACTTGAAGCGGTGGTCCTGGTCCCCGGTGAACACCATGCTCCTGGCGCCGGCGCCCGGGGGGAAGGGGTCCGCGTGGACGCCCGCGGCAGACGAGGAGCCGGCGGCCGCCCCGTGCCCGCTGAACACCTCCCTCAGGGCGTGAGGGGGCAGGCCTCCGCCCAACATGTGACCCATGTAGCCGTCGGCGAACCCAGCCGGGGTGAAGGGGGGCGGAGGCGGGTGGATGTAGTCGCCGCCGTATCCGGGCCCCTCTGCTGTGGGGAGCGGCGGGTAGTCCGGCTCCGGGGGCCTCCCTCCGTCGCCTCCGACGGCAGACGCAAAAGGGGGAGCGTGGCCGGTCTTGGGCTCGGGCGGAGGCTGCCGGTAGTCGAGGTCAGCGTGTGGAGGGGGCTCTGGAGGCTCGGGGGGCCTCTGGTTTGGGGGCAGGATGGACACGCCCCCTGCTTCAGACACTGAAAGACAGAAAAAAAAAAAAACACTGAGTTAGAAGGTTTTTCTAATAGTTTCACATTTTCTTGTGTGCTGCCGGAATATGTATTTAGCGGCAGGTTTTGAATGATGTCTGTACAGCTGCGCGGCCTACGGGTTACCGGGGGAGACGGGGCTGGGCTCCGGAGGCTGTTTCACCTCCGGAGGTGGAGGCTGCGGCTGCGGCGCCGCCGGGTTGGCGCCCTCCGCGCCGCCGTCGCTTGGGTCCTGCCTCGGCCCCTGCTGGGCCTGCAGGAGCTGGGCCAGCAGCATCGTCATGGCCGTCTGCGTGGCCGCCGCAGCCTCTCCGCCGTCGGGAACACCCGCCGGCGCAGACATGGGGGGCGAGGGCGGCTTGGGCATCGGAGGGGTGCGGGGAACGCCTGCAGGGGCGGCGGCGGGCTGGGGAGGCTTCGGCGGCGCGGGCTGAGGAGGCGGCGCGGTCGAGTCGCAGGGCCCCAGGGCTTTGGAGAGCTGCTGTAGTGTTTCCTGGTTGACCTTGGTGCCCATGCACTGGGCCAACTGGGCCGTGTTGACTGAACTCTTGGGGTGGCCGAGGAAGTTCAGGAGGACCGCTAGCTGCTCCTGGGTGAGCTGGGAGTTTGAGACCTTCGGGTCTGCGAGGAGACAAGAGGCATCACTCAGAGACATTCTGGACCTGGGCAACGCACATCGAGCCCGTTGATTAATAATATTCATAAATAACAAACATCAGTTCGACTCACCCAGCAACGTGGAAGCAGCGGCGTTCTGGGCCTTGGCGGGCGGCTGGCCCTGCGGCGTGTTGCTGCGGCTGTCGTCGAGGCCCAGCTCCTTGCGGGGCGCCTTCGGGGCCGCCACCTCCTCCGGCATCTGCTTCTGCCGCCGGCGTTTCTTACTCCACAGCTCGTGACAGTCCTGCCACAGGGGAAGACTGGACAGGACAAAGGAGGAGGTCAACTCGTGAACGTTGTGATCCTGGCAGGTGAAGAGCGCAAGGAGGAGCACGCACTCTGGCGGGGGCATCTTGTCCGGGTCCACGTCCTTGAGGAACTCGCTGCCCAGCGCTTGCTCGGCTGTGCAGCGCTTGCTGGGGTCCAGGTTCAACATGTGGTCAAACAGGTCCAGGGCGGACGGCGGGATGCTGGACGACGACAACAACAACAACAACAACAGCAGAGGCGCGTGGGTTCAGTATCGTCACTGCTAGAGGGATTCTATCGGACGTCATAGAAGTGAACTTACAAAGCAAACTCCTCTCGTAGGCGTCTCCTGTACTGTTTCTTTGGTTTCATGGTGTTGAAGAAGGGGAGTTTTATGACATCCGGCCAGACAGCAGGACAGGGGCTGCCACATATTCGGCTGGAAGACAGAAAGGAATAGTGAAGTGTGCGGACCCGATTGGACTCCCTGCATGTCACAGAATGTCTGCATGACTATGCCAGGAAAACTGGCGAGACTTGTTGCTTCGATTCAAATGTGCAATTGGACCCCAGAACGAAAACAGTTTATTTCATTTGACACGGCGCAGAGAGGAATCGGCACAAACGGGGGGGCGGGCCGCCCCCGCTGGATTAATCACAACCGTCACCTTTCCGCCAACAAAGCCAGTCATAAGAAAACATCTTGCGGTTTTTATGTAATTGAGTTTTAGATAGCTGAACCCCATTGTCAGCGGCTTCAAACACGTACTGTGAACCAGTCGATAGCTCCAGACATTATCACGATTTAGACTGAACTCACCTGATTAGCTCCAACTGGGCGAGCTCCTGGTTGGCTTGAAAAATTGGTTTCTTTGTGAACAGTTCTCCAAGAATGCATCTAAAGCCAAAACAAGATACAGATCGTCATGACAAATTGAAAAAGGCCCGATACCAACAGGGCAGATAATCAAGTGACAAGAAGTAAAGTTCTTACCCGCAGCTCCACACATCAATAGCAGGCGTGTACCGCTCTTCTCCCAGAAGTAGCTCAGGGGGACGGTACCATAGTGTGATGACTTTATTGGTGTATGGACGACTGAAAGGGAGAACAAGAGACACGTATCGTTGGTATTATCAGGCACGGGGGACAATAATTGTAACGGCAGGTGAGCTTCAAAGGTTGTAGTGAATATCTACTATACATACATACATATCCTAACATAATACCGGAGACTCACCTCTCTTCAGAGTTATACAGCCGAGCAAGACCGAAATCTGCCAGCTTTATTTGACCTCTGAATAGGAGGGAAAACCAATAATTAACGTGGTCTGGGAAAGAATGCGTGACTATGCAATGACCCGTGAACACGGTTCATACGGAGGACTCACTTGTTATTGAGCAGAATGTTGGAGCACTTGATGTCTCTGTGCAGAAAGTTCTTCTTGTGGCAGTAATCGAGGCCCTCGAGCAGCTGTCGCATGAACGACTTGATGTGGCTCTCGTTGAAATGGACCAGGCCGGACTCCAGCAGACCCATCAGGTCGTGGTCCATGTATTCAAACACAAGGTAGAACGCGCCTGAGATGACAGAAGGAAGATTTTGTCACTCAAAGAAAACGGCCACTATGTTTGCACACAAAACCACATTGTGTGTGCTGCAGAAGAAAAACATGCGGCACCTTTATCGTTCTTGAAATCTAGAGCATCCTCCTTGTCTGTGACGATCTCCTTCATGTTTATGATGCTCTTGTGGTTGAGTTGTCGCAAAATCTTAATCTCCCTGATGGCTGTGATCGGGAAGCCCTCCTTTTCGTTGTCCAGCCGAACTTTCTTCAAAGCCACCATTTCAGCTGCGAGGCACAACGCAGAGCAGTGTCACAGACTCACCGTAAACAGATGCTTATCTACCATCGCTTACGTTAGTCACCTCTGAAGATCACTGGAAAATGGATCCCTATTCACAATGCTGATGTGCGGGAACAAGATGAACGTATACGTCTTCACTCACCGGTGTCTTTGTCTTTAGCTTTGTACACTTGACCGTAGGTGCCTTCCCCCGTGATTCCAATAATCTCGAACTTATCCACACAGCGTTTGCCCCAATCGATCTCAGTTTCCTTTATCTCGCCGTGTCTTGGGCCACAGATTCTGGGAAATCCAAGAAAACACAGGTTTCAGTGGAAGCTCAGTGAACATGAAGCAGACAAACCGGTTAAGATCATAACTGCGCCGTAACATACTTTGGTCTCCGGCGAACGCTTTGGGACTTTTTGTCGTCGGGTGGGCTGTGCGGGGAAGACGTGCCACTCGGGAGTTCAGGCGGGAGGGGCAAGTCGGAAAGAAGCGGGCGAGCCTTTCTCTCGGACTTTTTCTTCCCCGAGAGCAAGCTGTCCTTCAAGCTGGTGGTAACAACATGCAGGAGATACAGAGAGAAGGGATCGAGTCTCCAGTCTTAACTATAAAAACAAGAATTTCTGATCAATTGGCCCGATGACACATCCATACCTTTCTTCTTTATTAATGTGCTCAAGAACCATTGGGGGCAGCGGCAGGGATGATAGAGCCGAGACCATTGGACCGGGGGCTCGGTCCTTCTCTTTGCTCGGTGCAGCTGCTGGTGCTTTCCGTTTGTCCCGATGCACAGAGTCGTCTTTCCCCTTGCCATCCCTGCTGCTGCTGCTCTGCTGCTGCTGCTGCTGCTCGGCGGGCCTCTTGGCCGACCTGTCGGCGGGGGACTGGGGCAGGCTGGACGTGGGCGTTCTGGGACCCTTCTCCGGTGGCGGCGGAGACGGGGGGCGGCCTTTTCTGGATGCGTGATTGGACTTCGGGCTGGGTTGGCGAGCAGACGAGGAACCCTTGGTAGGGGTAGATGTGTTGCTGGAGTTCTTGGCCTTGGCCGCCGCTTCGGCGGCTTTTACCTTCTTCTGCTTGCTGAGTTCTGCGGCGAGACTGGTTTTGAAGGTGAGCGTGCTCGGCGAGAGGCTGGAGGGGCGACTGCGGGAGCGCGAGTGGCGGTGGCGGCTACGAGAGCGTGAGCGCCTCGCGGATGAATATGGACTTCTGCTGCGTGATCGAGCAGATCGCCTGGAGAGAAAAATGACACTTTAAGATTTTGTTTCAACTTCACAAACATCATGTGACATATTGAATTGATTGTGAGGTAACTTTGAGATAAAGGAGTTCTAACACAAATGTCACGTCTGGTTCCAAGGTTTTTGGAAAGGCAAATATGACAACGCATAAAGAAGGCCTAAATATACATTTTCCAACTTTGTACTTGTGTACCCAAATGAAACACGCACCAGCCGACCAGCTTTGTGAGAACTAACCTGACATCTGGACTTGGGCTCATGGACTTTCTGTATGGACTTCGAGACCTCCTGCGGTTTCCATAAGGACTTGAAGCAAAGTCCACTTGATCAAAGGGACTGTGTCGGCCATAACTCGGGGACCTGCGCCAGGTCGCTGGGCTCGCTGGAGATCGCTTCCTCTTGTTGCTGGAGTAGGAACTGGGTGACTTGGACGCGCCATACGGCCCGTAGGCGTCTGCATCGCGGTTGTAATATGTGGAACTGGGAGAGAGTCTTTTGCTGCCGTAAGTTGGACTTCTTCTCGATATTTGCTGGTTATAACCAGCGGGAGACTGGTAGCTATACGAATAAGACGTCCCATAGGGACTTTCTCCTTTGAGACCAGGACTTCTCCTGTATGCCCTGGGGTCTTCACGCTCATCTCTGTAAGCTTGTGGAGCCTCTCTGTATGCAGATGGCTGCTCTTTATCAGATCTGGTTTTACTCTTCGGCCTCTTTGAATCCCGCTTGTCTGCGGATTGCGAGGCCTGGGAGGAAGATGTCCTTTTGCCATTCCTGTCGATGCTCCTTGTAGTGTCTCTGGGATTTTTGGAGCCACCGAGGCTGCCTCCACTCCTAACTTTGGAGGAGTCTCTCTCGCGGCTCTGGCGGTCCTTTTTCCTGCTCTGCTCCTTCTCCTGCTGCTGCTGCTGCTTGCTCCTCTCAGATGGCGCCCGGCTCTGTGCCTCCTTGCACACCGCCTCCCGGTTTCTCGGGCGACTCCTGTCCGGTGAGGCCGGTCCGTTGCTGTCGCCCAAGTCAGCATCGCTCAGTCGATCCACCGAGAGCCTGTCGGCGTGCGGGTCCAGTTTCGGCGAAGGGCTGCCAGAAAACCGCTCCGACTGGGAGCTAACGTCGTCATACTCTACCAACGTCCGAAGTTCGGCGTCCTTATCGAAAGCGCCCCTTCGATTGACGTCGGGGTCCCCCGCGTTGCCGGCGGGCCACGGGTCTCTCCCCTTGGTCGGCCTGCGTTTCTTTTTCCGAGAAGCCGACGACCGCCTCCTCTCACGGTGTTTGTCTCGCTGAGCGGCACCGCTCCCTGGCTTACTGCGCCTGTCCTGTCGGTTAGCATTCCTCTGAGCAGAGGGGCTCCGTCCGCGACCCTCGCGAAGCACCTCGGAATTAGGCATTTATCTAAAAAATATAATGAACGCACCAGAGCCACGTTGAGGAGAACCGGTATATTGTATGCGCCACTTAAACTATCTCCCTTGTTGTGTCGTGGAACCAAACATTGGGTTAGCAGCGAAACGTCGACAGGCTAGTTAGCTAACGTTACTGCAAATTCACAATCAGGACAGATAGCTAGCGTTAGCCAACATTAGCATTACGAAGCTAGCTCGGAGCAGATTAAAGAAAAGCAAGTTACCCCCAAAAAGGTAGTTACTTCATGACACTTGGCGCCTGTAGATTCCGCCACATAAATCCACAATATAATTATCCTTTTTAGTTAAAGAAACAGTTGGTTCTCAAACGTTGTCCTCCAGGACGGAAATCTCGCAGTAGCTAATAGCAGTCTGTTTAGCCAGCTAGCCTCCAATAGCTAACTGTGTACAGCTAGACAGTCGCATTCCATTTCATGGTCAAAGCACAGGCCCGACGCCACTCTAAATCTAAAATCCAGTTCTTCTGCGAGGTTGCAGCTCATGCGAGCATGTAAATCCAATATCCAGATCGTGTTAAAGTCGAAGTAAAAAAACTCCGTCTCCCCTCCACAAACTTCTTCTCGCCTTCCATCACACTCCAATGTGCAACAAGGAAGTGAACAGCACACGAGTTGGCTGGATAGCCGGCGCTAGCCAGCTAGCGCCTTAGTCGGCTAGCTTCCCTTTCTCCTTGCGTGGAGTTCAATGAAACTCAAGTCAGGATGCCTTATAACAATGCTATTTAAAAGAAAACACGCCCGCTCACACGCATCTCGCCGGGCCGTTGCTCCCTCTCACCACCACGTGGCCGAACAGTAGCAACCGTGTTCCCGTGACGAAATGACCAACTATTCCTTGAATATTTGTCAAAATATTGTAACTTTGTTCGCAATGTGGCTAGCGGCGCAATTCGCCAGGCCCGAGACAGCTTTCAAACTACAGGCCTTGTGCGTCGGTGTGAACCAATGATACCCGTATGCGTAACCACGTCAGCGGTTACGTCACGGCCATGGGAAGCCCCCCTACTTCCACAATATAACGCTAACAAACAATTCATATGCAGAAATAGACTCATAAATTCATACAGAAGGCGAAGTATGTTTTTTTTCTTATTTCTTGAACTATATACGTGATCTTTGTAAATCTTGCGGTTAGACGTTTATTTAGGGAAATAATATTAACTGATAAATGTTGAATATAAATTCTGAGAATATAACCGAATGATGTGCTGCTGCTACTATATTATTGTCTGACATGAAAGTGGCATTGAGATGCAGTCATTGAAAGTATTACTATTTCCGAAAAAAATACAAAACGATATATAAAGTACTCACTCAGGAACTGTAAAAGATTTCCACATTATATGGACCATATTTTTATATTTAATGTGGCCATGGTACCAATTTTATACCAACTTGATTTAAATATGTGGCAGTAGTTTACATTAGTACAACTGTTATGAAACAGGACTAAACCAACTACTATACGTTTGTGTCTGTCTAAACACAGAAATGCGGCCAAGCTGTCCGAGTGCATGTAAATGTACATTAAAGTTTAATGCGATATAAATCTTAAGATTGGGCTTGACCTGATTGATAGAAAAAGGCCTGGTTCTGCAGTATGATCACAGAAATACAAAGAAGAGCAACACAAATCTTCACACAAAGAACATCTGAATAATGCATTTGAAAAATGTCATTAACGTCCACTTTATTTGCCATTTCAAAGTACCTCACTAACAGACAAAAACAACTGAAATGTAAGCTTCACCTCTTGCCTTCACGAACAGCCTACACCAGTAGTTGAGTTCAAATGTAGTGAACACGAAGGAGATATTGAATTAATGGCATACATACAACCACCCAATCAAATGCACTGATATTTACTCTTTATTTTCAAGGGTACTTACATAAAAGGCAAAACAAAATATGTTAACACCCCGAAGTGCAGCTTCATCATGGCGTTCACACAAATATCTGTTCTAGAATCCCCAATTAAATCCCAAGGAAAACCGTTCGGCCATATTAACATCAAGAACCGTAAAAGCACCGAAACAAGAGTTTTATATGCATATGTTGAGAGCAAACAAGCACTATGGTGATGGCTTCTCCCCAGCGATGAAGACACACAGCAGTCAATAGAACGGCGGTTCGCTCACTCTGCGCCTGTCACTTCAACTTTCAGGTGCGTCTCCATCCCGGTGCGGTGTACTGGAGGTTAGCCCTTAAAACAGATTACCTAAAACTACTTTCTAAACACTCTGACGCCAAAACTTCTCAACATTTGGGATTTTCAGTCACATATCATTAAATCTCTCTCTCTCTCTCTCTGTGCTTTTCAGTTAACATGAAATACCACGGACAATCTTTTGCATTTTTTATCTTGAATAAATAAAAACAATGAACTGTATGACAAACAAAGCCTGTAATCAAAGCCAGGAGTTAATAAGTGTTATTGTATTAACTCAGAATAATAATAATAATAATAATGAGACAATGTTCAGTGTTTTCAAATATAAAAGCATATGCGCTGGGGTCAGATCTCTAATCGGCATTCCCGTTTAAATGCTTCTAGTCTCTTGCTGACACTGGTTTGAATAGTCTCCAACTTTCTTATTCTCTCTTTGCTATTACAATGATACACATTTTTGCATAGACTCCAGTGTTGCGCTTCCTATTGGGTGAGGAAATCCTTTCATGTAAATGGTGAGCCGTTGCCGTGGACACCGTGGCAACAACCCCTGGATAGTGGTCACACTTTGATAATAAAAATAAGTTATTTTAAATAGGCTAAAAGACATAAATTGGCTCAGTCATAAAAGGGAAACTAAGAGAGTGGGGAGGGGGGGGGGGGGGGCGGGACTTCACAGTGGGTTTTGGTCTAAGCAATTTAGCTGTTCCTCCCCCCTCCCCCACTGCTTTAATCCTCATTTGCCTGTAAAATGACAACACAAGGGGCATGAGGAAATGAGCAGGCTGCACATCACTGGCAGGCTAAGATTACAGGCAAACAGGATGGGGGCAGAAGGGGGAGAGAGCAGGGGGGGGGGGGGGGTGTCACATTCACAATGGACAGAGAGGCAACAGTGATGCACTGTGCAGGAATGACTAAACCACCTCGCAGCCTTGCATTTCATTCCCAGGCCGCTCAGAATTAAAGTTCCTCCACTCTGTGCAGTGTTTCCTCTTCATCGTGTGGCACCTCTTCCTCTCTGGAGCAAGGTGTCGTTCACTCGCAGTAATAAGTGGGCACTCGTCTGTTCTAGCTAGCATACTTCTTTGGTGTATGGGAGCAACTTTTTGGACAGGCACCACTTTACTTCGATCGAGCCTGCATTCATTTTCAACATGGTATGCCTTCGAATTCATCAATCTATTTATTCATTCCTTATTAGGGAATACATTTAGGCTAAAATAAGAAGAAAAAAAGAGGAACTACGTGGAAGTGTAGCCAGGAAAAGCTAAATTGGAACAATAAATCTTCACACGACTTTCCCCGATTAACTCGAGGGGTTTACAAACAGCAGGGGGGGAGGGGGGGGGGCGTAGTGTTATTGGAATCGCCTTTTATCGGGAGCACCAGGGATTCATCAAAAGAGGCAAAAAAGAGGCAAAGACAGTGGTTGGCGAAATGAGGTAAAACATTTGAAATGTTACTAAAAGCAAACAGTCACAGACGTCGGGGGGGAAACGATCAATGTTTTGTGCATTTGAGAGGATTCAACGGCGCGATGCCAAGGGGAAGAAAACGGAACCGCCGGTGTGCTGCTAGCTTCAAACGGAAGAAAGGGTTTGACTTCATAACCGTACCACGTGGAAGAATTGAGTTGTAAAACGGTAAGTGGGGATCGGCATTACATTTGGGCTCTTGGTCTTTCAATTGAAACGCTTCTTTAGATTCGCTCGTTGTGGCACTTGATGAATTCCGAGGTTGACGCGACACCGAGTCTGTTCACGTACATCTTCTCCCCCCACTATCCCGTCCAAAGCGTGGCTCTGACGCATTCACATTCGTTTCTTCTGCACATTTTGTCTGAATATATATATTATACACATCATACTTTACAATGAAAGGTTTGGGGCTTAGGACCTAAATCAAACATTACACTTTGTAATGTGGTCGGAGTAAAAGAAGGAAGACACATCAAGTGTCAGCAGAGTTAAGAGCTATAAATGGTGAGTGCGGTGCCACCTTACTACTCCCCGACACGCGGTCAGAAAGTCATGGTCAGGTATGGGCACAAAATAAATGCAAAAGTCTGAGAAATGTATTTGTACATAAGCAGCCTTCCTGCCCTCTTTGACCACTATAAAATACAGCATCTCTCTCGAATTCTCTTGGCCAAACTTTTACTTTTCTTCTTGCCGTTCTTCTCTTTGCTGTCCTCCATTTTCCTCGCCCGGATCTCTCTCATCAGGTCAAAGAACACCTGTTTAAAAAAATTAATAATAAAAAAAAAAAAAAAAGACAAAAAAAGGAGGAGTTCACGCCTCTTTGTTTGGACCAAAGTCAACGACGTAAACGCCCGCTAGTCCCTACGTACCTTGTCCACATTGGCCCGGGTTTTAGCGGAGGTCTCCACGTAGCACACGCCCCACTGCTCGGCGCGGGCCTTCGCCTCGTCGGCGCTGACCTGCCTCCGGTCGTCCAAATCAGACTTGTTCCCGACCAAGAGAAAGGGCACGTTCTCATCCTCCTTCACCCGCAGAATCTGCTCTCTGCAAAGAGGGTGAATCAGAAAACGTGACATCTGGTGATGTGGCTGAAATGGGGAAAATAAATAAAAAGGTCTCTTTTGCATTTGAGCAGGGGGGGGGGGAAGGTCACAGTCGGTCACATCTAAAAGGACGTCTCTTGACGACGCCTCGTTTTTCTACCTGAAGTCGACCGTCGCTGCGAACGACTCCAGTTCCGTGATGGAGAACACGCAGAGGAAACCCTCGCCGCTGCGGAAGTAGTTATCTCGGATGGCCGCGTAGTCCTCTTGTCCAGCTGTGTCGAGGATGTCGATCTGCACCTCTTCTCCGTCCAGCACCACTTTCTTCCTGTAGCTGTCGGCTTTGGTGGGCTCATAGTCTTCAACAAACTGCAAAGGGCGGGAAAGGAAATAAAATATATTCACGTCAACAACTGTGGTCCCGTTTGGGTGACGCTTTGTGCCAAGAAGTAAGTGAGTTGCTCACCTCGTCATACATGAACTGGAGCGTGAGGGCGGACTTCCCCACCCCTCCACTGCCCACCATGATCACTTTGTGAAGGGCTAGAGAGTTCTGCCCTTTCGGCTTAGCAGCTGCCATGGCCGTGGGTGCCGAGAGGTCCGAGTGTGAAAGGTGAAGGGAAGGACTGAGAGAGGAAGGCTGTAAGAGTCCAGCTGCAACAAGGGGGCCGAATTATTAATCCTGGGGAAGAAATCCAAAAAGAAAAAAGGTAGATGAGAAAAGAAATCCAGAGATTTATCATCATCATTTACAAGGCGAAGCCATCACTGCTTCTTAAAACCAGGAGAAAGTGCCATTACACTGTAAATGTGACATTAGTACAGAGGATTATGCTCGGTTGCTGGTTAAGAATGCGGATAGATGAAATGCGATAGGTAGCATCAGCACTGAATTAGTACCTTAAACTGCTTTACGAGTTTTTTTAATATTTTCTATGTTCTTGCAAAATGATTACATTTCCCTTCAAGTAGCTTTTTACTTCACACTGTTCCTTTATTCTCTCCAAGAGAAAAGGTAATTAGGCAGGGTTTCCCAGTATAATATGCGGTTATTATGTGGAGGGTCCCAGAAAAATAGATCTGCGAGGGAGGTGCATTCACCGTCATTCAGATAATGTAAAGATCAGAAAATGAAGAAGCTGCCACGCCTTGTTTGCAAAGCTACTACTCGCGGTGATGAAATATAGATAGGTAGACGTTACTACCATTGAATACAGTAGGCACATTCCATTAACCTAAAACGTCTCTTTGAAATCTATTCAGCAAAGAAATATGATTTTTTTACAGGTTCTGGATGACAAAAGGCAGTATTACCCAAACTTCCAACAGGACTGCATACAAATCTGACACTTAGTGAGTGAGTTTCCAGTCCAAGAAGAGTAAAGGAAAACCATGAAGGGATTGTTAATGCTCTTTCCCCATCACAGGTCCACACAGACCCCCCCTTGGGGATCAGGGATGGAGATGGGAGCGCGGCCAGCAGGTCATTATACAAATTAACAAATCGAGGGTGAATGCACTAAAAGTCAATAATACGCAGGTGCAGTGCAGGATGAAATTACTTTAACCATATAAAAGGCAATACATGAAAGTTAACTCTTGGTATATATATATATATATATATATATATATATATATATATATATATATCCCTGGATCCATATCAACCATGTTTACCATTTAAAGTCTGTCATTATAACCACGTGACTAATTCCAAGCCGCTCATGAAATTGGCTCATTAGCTGCAGTTAGAATCACAAGCACGTCAACAACTCCGTAAAATCACCTGTGCGTTTACCTGACCGCAGTAACCAATTTCACCTTGTCGTTACAACATAAATCACGAATAACAACACGCAGTATTCTTTCCATCATGCCAACTTAATAGCATGTTAGCTGGTGCTCTATGTCAAACAGCAGGTGAAACCAACAGTTAGCTAGCAGGTTGACTACGATGTGGCTAACGAGCTAACTAACCGACTCACGCACGTCAACGTCACCGCAACGTTATTTAGGACGTGAGGGAGTGCAACGTGAAGGTAGAGGCCCAGATAACACACAAAAAAACACCCACACATGCTTTAAAATCGGTTACCCGGCAACAGCTGTTCGGTCGATCCTCGAGAGCCACAAAAAAAAAAAGAATGCTAGCAACCGACAACGAGCAGGTAATCCCAACTAAATCATGCCGCGCTAGAAATGTACAAAAACACTTAAAAAATAGACAACAAACGTAACAATGACTTGCAACGGCAGCATTGCCGCCATTGACATCACCTACCCCGGCAAACAGACCCCTCTGTTCGTCGCTACGCGGAGGAACTTAACGTCGGTTTTAGCCGCCGCGGTGTGAGAAGACTGGGGCTAGCTGCTGCGTTAGCTCATGGCTAGCTCCGCTCCAGAGACTCCGCCGCGGTGTGACTGCGCGTCCTGCGGCTCCTCGGCTCCGTCTGACAACGCCCGCCCGCCCGAGAGAACCAGACGACACTCGGCTTCACCTCTTTGTGCGTGCGCGCGTGCGTGTTTGTGCGTGTGCGAATGGATATGTCACTCATAGAAGCATCTCCCAAGCAACACGAGTTTGGATCGTTGTAAAACATTAAGCTCAGATTGAGGTCAGTTTATTGAACATGTGATTGATTGATTGATTGATTGATTGATCGGATGATCCGCATAAATGTTGGCCCGTTTGTACAGGTGGAGACTGTTGTCCAATCAGCAGCAGGAGGAAGGTAATGCTGATTTAACGTTTTATCGGTCGATATCCAACTGTAAACTACTTTAAAATGGTGTGTGTGGATATAACGACTGCCGTTGTGTCTCCCTTCGTATGCTGCTCTAGTCATGGAGTCCAAAATCTCCAAACTGCACTTGAAATTTGCAGAGAAAACCTGGCATGAAACCTTTCAACTCGTCCGAAGATGCATGGTGAAACCAACCAACTCCACATACGTGTTTCTACTCTGAGTTGTATGCACGGGACGGGCCGTTATTGCTTGTTTCACACAGTTTACTGGTTAATATGATGCTGATTTTTAAATGGGGAACTGGTGTGGCGATGCACTGGGAATGAGCTCATCTGACCGGCAACACACCACGTCTTTGTTGTTGGGTCGGTTTGTGCACCATGGACACTGACTTGGGTTCACATGGACCACATGGCATATAGTTTGAGTAGAGAGCCCTTTTGCAACAACACAAAGTTGTTGTTTTTTATTAGATTTGGCTTCTGGTCATGGCTTTGTTTCTAATACATTTGACACTCAATCAACATTTGTTCTCCGAAAGATGCTCCACTTGCAGATGGATACGATCGTGGCTTTAAGAGTCTCACGCGATGCTTCGCAGAGTCCAGTGTCTTTTTTTTCTTCTTCCGCCTGACAAAAAAAAGGCTGCAATGTGGATTTAGCACTGGGAAAACAAGACGTGTGCTTTGGGCTTTGAGAGGGTGCGTTTGTTTTCTTTAGATTTGTCATGGCTGGGGCGGTGGGATGGATAATACTTTGGGATTAATGCAAAGTGGAGCTTGGCAGTGGTCAGTCTCCGGGGTCCCGCAAAGAGTCCGTGATTAGTTGGTGGTCTGAAGTGATGTGTGGTCCAAGGGGGGGGGGATAAGGCATCTGGGGTTAGTCATGCAGCTTCCTGCCAGCAGTGATGCGGAATAGAACTTTTATAGGACCACGTCAAGAAAAAACAAAACCCCAAAAGCACTGGTGATGTATTTAAATAGTTCTGCAGGTTTTTTTTTTTAAAACAACAACGTGGATCCCTGAGTGCAGAGCACCCAAAGGGTGTCACGGGGATGGGCCCGTTACACAAAGATGACTTTGCTACACAACCGGTCCATTGTTGTTTTGTGTCGTCCCTTTGTGTCCCCGCAGGACAAACCCAAGGACAAATCCCAACCCTGTAAGCCGCTGGTCAGCTCCCTGGAACGGCTCCAGGAAGTGTTTAATGGTAAACAAAGGGCACACCCGCCGCTCTCTGTGTTTTCAGCTCAACGTGTGAGCAAGTTGCTCTCTGTTTGTTTCAGTGTCCTCTATGAGAACCATGAGGTCCCGTCTGGAGATGATTGCCAAACAGCAAGGGTAGACTTTAAACTTGAGATATTTGACTATTTAAATCTTTGGCACACATCTCCTCCCTCTCTGCCCCCCCCCCCCCCTCCCCTCACCCCCCCTCTTTAGAATGGGCTTCCACCTTACCGAGGCCACCTGCTACCTGACGGCAGAGCTGTTCTACCTGGAGGTGGTGTTGCTGCCCTACGGTGGGGTGGAGGAGGTGAAGGTGGCCCCTCACGGAAAATCCCCCGTTGTAAGTGGACTAGTGGACCCCCCCCCCCCCCCCCCCCCGCTCTCGCTTTACGCCGAGTGATAATGACCAGATGAAATTGTCTTGCAGCCCAGCGAGTCCTTTCTCCAGCTGCTGAGGTAAGATGATGATGATGATAATCACATAATGATGCATTGTTTTACACGTTTTTGTTGTTGGTGCAGGTCAAAAGATTTTGACGAGTTCTCTGTGAAGCTGGCGGGCCTCTTCACGCAGTACAACATCCCAGGAGACGAGTATACCGGCTCTTTAACCGTTATAATTATCTGTACCATGCAGTCATTTAACTCTTTGTGTTTTATTCTTTTATGTTTCAGTGAAACTCGTTTGAAATTGTTTTCGTCCATGCAATGGCTCTGGAGAGACCTGCAGCAAATATCCCAACTGCCAAGGTGAGGGATGTAAAAACAAATCTTACTTAGTGTAATTTATTTATGCAGATATTTGATTCTTTCCCAGCGTGCCAAAGGACTCAGACCCCCGAGTGGACATGATTAACCACGGCAGAAGCGGGTGTCTGATAGCTGGACAAGAAGGTACATGAACAAGAGGAGACGACGGCGTGAAATGAACGCGCCGCTTTGCTCAGTAGATATTTCTCATTTCGCTTTAGATTGCCCCATGACCATCCAGTTCCACACCGCCCCGACCGATGGCACGAAGGCCTCAGATCGACGTAAGCGTTTGAACGCGAGAGGCCGCCTTCTTGTATTCAAGTGCATCTTTCGAAAGGCCTCAACACTTGTTCAAAGCTCTTCTCTTTGAAGAAACGGCCGCCGCGGAGACGCTGGTCCAGGCCGCCCGGGTGACCGTCGGTGTCAGCGATGCGGCTCACAGGCTCCAGATGGCGTCGCTGCTCCCACAGCCTCCACAGCTGGATCCCCAGGGGTGACGTGTTGCCGTTTTTTTTTTTTTTCTTGCCTCGACACCCCGCGGTGAATGTGAGCGTCGGGCGGCGCTGACGTGGCGAACTTGTGTCGCGCCCTCAGTCATCCTGTGTTCCTGTCGTTTGCCGAGGCGCCACACGAGACGCTGCCCGCCTGCTTTCTCCTCAAACTGCAGCCGGCGGTACCCATGACGTTGTCTTTTGTCAACGGGCTCAGACAGATCACAGGTCAGCGCGTTACATTTAAACAAGCTTTTTTAAAAAAAATTTTTTTCAACCCGCTTTCATTCCACAGAAGTCAAATGTTTACATCTTTGTTTCAGCGTGTAAAGCCCTTTTAACTTCTCTTTTAAAGTTGTACTAAGTTTCTTATTATTTGAAAGAACGTCCCACAAGGATCGTCCCCCTCTGACGTGCTTTCGTTCCCCCACTGTGATGTTTCTTAGATGTTCCCATACCCGATGTTGACCTGCAGTGGGCACCCTTACCCAAGCTTCTGACAGGGCGTTCGCTGGGTTCAGTGGATGAGCAGGATACCATTTACACCGTGGTACGTATGTTGATCAACGCTCTTCCCAATAAGAAATGTGTGTGTGTGTGTGTGTGTGTGTGAGAGAGCGAGCTGAATGATCCAAGCTTCTTGCCGTCCTGCGTGACTTTGAAAGGGAATCGATGGCGTCTCTGTGCAGCCTCTCCCCGGCGGCGCGGCGCAGCGCTACGTCCTCCTGGCGGCGGCGTGGGAGGAGCCTGCCCAGAGGGCGGCGGCGGTGCACAGCGTCCCTTTCACCCACCCGGCCCACGTGCCGGCGCTGCTGCAGCTGCTCCGGCACCGGAGCGCCATCAACGCGCTGCTGAGGAGCTGCATGGGGCCCCCGGGGGACGCAGCAGGTAGGGACGCGTCTTTTTTATTTTTATTTTTAGGGAGGTCGTGAAGCCCCGTACCGTTGGGGGAACGCAACGCAACGTGGCGGTTTGTTGACGGGATTCCTTCCGCCAGCAGGTTCGTTTTGTGGCCTGCACTTGGAAGTCCTCCCGGAGTCTGAGACCAGCTTTTCTGTGACCTTCCAGCGACCCGACGCCGACTCGCTCGCCGTCTGTGAGCGCTTCACAATCTCCATCAAATACCCTTTTTTTATGTTTTGCGATGTGTGTGTGTGTGTGTGTGTGTGTGTGTGTGTGTGTGTGTGTGTGTGTGTGTGTGTGTGTGTGTGTGTGTGTGTGTGTGTGTGTGTGTGTGTGTGTGTGTGTGTGTGTGTGTGTGTGTGTGTGTGTGTGTGTGTGTGTGTGTGTGTGTGTGTGTGTGTGTGTGTGTGTGTGTGTGTGTGTGTGTGCTTTTGGCCTTCAGTGTTTTTTGCATTAAGAGGCTCTTCTCTTTTTCCTCCCCTCAGTGCTGGTGAACGTACGTGATTCCAACCAGATTACCTGCACTTTGTTCGGCTCCGGAATCGTGGATCCCTCTTTAGATGAATACCTTTCCTGCGTCATGAGGAGGTAAATCACTTCTATTTGGTCCTTTTTTACTCCTAGATGATAAAGATGATTCCAGCCTTCATCACTGGGGGGGAATCTAATTGCGATCTTTCTGATTTGTGCGACTTAAAACACAAGTTCAGCGGTTCCGTTCCGGTGATCTTCGCCTTCCTGGTCTCTCCCTAACCCCGTTTTCAGGTTCATGTCCGTTCCCGTGACCTTGAAGACGTTGCACGGAAAGCTGGAGGAGTTCTCCTCTGCTCCGCTCTCTCCGGGGCGCCCGCCCACCGCCGAGGCCGACAATGACCACTCGAGCGCCGCCGCCGTGACCGACCCCAACGGCGCCCTGGCCGCACACTCCCAGAGTGCAACGGGGCCGGAGGAAGGCTGCGCCGCAGCCGAATTCTGAGCTCCTTTCTGAAACAAACGCTGGCGACTCGTACCCGTTCGCTCACGCGGATGTTTTCTCCAATGAATAAATGTTTTGGCAAAGACCAAGTTGCTGCAGCAGTTGCTTTTTGTTTTTTATGAAGAAGGCTTCCTGTGAAAGTTTGAGGTTTTGACCTCTGTCATGTGAGCAAATCAAACGTGTAGTTGGAGGCAAGTAGATCAACAGGTTGAAATGGGAAGTGGCTTCGGCTGCTATTGTGATAAAATGTTCCCTCCTTTTTACATTTTTTTTAGGTTTAGGAGTAAACGGCACCATGAAGTGCTGTTGTGCACAGATGTTCGTCAAATGACTTCTTGGGTCTGTGGCTTCCTTGAGCTTAAATCAGAGAGACGCTTAAAACTTGCCCTACGACCTCTTCACCTTCAATTTCTGAAGCCTTTTCTCACTCCATGCAGTTCTCCATTCGGGAATATTCCGACGTTGAATTTAAACTTGGCGCGTTTGTGGCCAAGCAGCGAGTGACGTGCAACTTCTGTGCACTTGAACACACTAATCGGTAAGTATATATCAAAATACCACGTTGTCCTCGCCAGAGCTGTCGGCTGTGTGCATTTAGAAAGGAATGTCAACATGAACCACAATATTAAGTCACCTGTCTACAGCAGACAACTGGTTTTGTCCTGGAGCTTAACTTCTACATATCCAATGACCTGTAGGACTGCTATTCATAGACACATTCCCAAATATGTGGTTCGACCATTCTCCTCTGTCAGCGGGCCTATATCCTCAAAATATTTGGAGACTAGAAAATGAATTTCCCGCTGAAAATGCGTTGGAATGCAAAAAGCTGAAATTAATTTCAAAACATTGTTTAAAATACAGAAATGGAAAAAAGCTGAAATTCTAAAAATTGCTGAAAGAATAGAAATAGGAGAAGCTGAAATAAATTTAAAATAGGCTGAAAATACAGACATGAGAAAAGCTGAAATGAACTTTAAAGAATTGCAAAAAAGAAACAAATGGGAGAGGCTACTTCTAAACATTGCTGAAAGAATAGAAATAGAAAAAGCTGAGAATTAAAAAATACATTTTCTGTAGTAATATAAGGTTTAGTACACTAGTATTTGAAAGCAATTGTGTACCTATGGTTGAGGTAGAGATAATCATTGAGGCTTTTATTGTTGGAATGCATCAATGCATTCCAACAATTATGTGTCCTTCACTCTGATTGGCTGGAAATCTTAAAAGTCACACCTGTGACACTTAAATGTTAATTGCGTACATGAGGCGAAAAGAAGTTAAATGGTACACTGACTGCTCCCATTGTGTAAGTTATGAACTGTGATCGTGTCATTCCGAGGGTGGAAAGAGACTATTAAGGTTCCTTTGCGTGAGTATTTCCATTTTTTCTGCTACTTTATAGGCTTCTTCTACTCACTTCAACGACTTTGGACTTCCCTAAAGTATTTACTCCGGCGCATACATCGGTGACTCTAAATGAAGTGAAATAAATGTGTGTTCCGTTTCTCTAAAAGTCCACATGTCCCTCTCCGGTCTGCGGTCTCTTTAAGTCCAGATCCCGAGGAGGAGAGCTGCGCTCAGCCTGATAAACAGCTGCTTGCCATTTGGGCCACTTCACAAAAAAACTTTGCTCTCCCAACTCCTCGAGAAGGGATTTGTGTGTGTGTGCGTGAGCGTGCGTTTGCGCGCGCGTGAGTGCGTGCGTGCGTGCGCGTAGCCCTCCGCGCTCTTTGTCCGTGGATGTTCGGATATAGGAAGTCTGCGCCGCTGGAAGCTCCAGTCTGGACTCTGGGTTTGCGTAATGCCGAGGCGTCCTGTGCTCCACATCTGGATTGACTATTTGGAGCTAACGGGCCCCGCGTCTCGTCTCGTCTCTTCATGGAGGCGCTGGTTTCTTCTCTGGAATTTAACCGCGTTGGATTCACCGAGAGTTGCGCGTAGATTATGTATTCTCTAAAATGGGTGCGAACAATGGAAAACAGTACGGAAGCGAGGGTAAGTGCTCCCGTCGCCGCTTTAAACGCCGCGTTTCAGTGCCACATCGAAGGTCCGCTTCTTTGTGGATCAAGCCAGACGCAGCAAAGTACCCGACGATCTGCAACAGCTTCTCTCTCTCATCAACTAGAACATGGGGAGCACAGTGTTTGTTTCCGTGAGCTGAAAACCCCTAAACAACTTTCAAATATCTGCACATTGCGAGGATGGGTGCTGATGTGGCATTTTTGGACTTATCTTATAAATTATCATCATTATCAACGCCCTGTTGGTATTCATCGTTTATTCAGAGTGACATCTGTTGGTCGTATTTTAAACATTTAGTACAGTATACCATTTGGAGTTTATACAAAAAACCCCACTATCTGCTACTGTAACTTGTATAGTATGTGCTTTAATGAAACTTAAGACAGAGGCATGCCATTTACCAGCAAACGTAATGAAATGTTTATGAAATATCATCCCACATAATCAGTCAAAAGGAGCCGACTTGGCAGCCAGATCTTCAGATGACACCATGCATTAATTTATGGACCTCTTAAAGAGTGGTTGTCTGCAGGTTTAGTGGAGGCGGGTCAAAGGACACCAGTGTTTGGGCCTGTTGGCACTTAGTCAGTCTTATCTTGATTAAGAGCCAATCCCACCGATTTTTCATTTCGAATCTCTTAAAAACCCATCTGTTACTTGATTTGGCAGCCATGTTGTGCATGTTGGCCCCTGCCATATTATCCATATGTCGACGAAAACATGCAGAAGAGGGAAGAAAAATATCCTCCTTGCATGCTTTCTTGTGCTGAGTACATGTAGCGTCTTATTTAATGTAACATTTCATTATGTTTTACTACCAAAAGCCATATCAACCGACTCTCACCAATGAAATGGTAAAAAACATCAACCTATTGATGAGCTCAGCAGGACAGACTCACCTTCCCTGCTATTCATGCATAGTTAGACCTCCTTCCATATTACTCTCTATTATTCTGCCTCCTCTCTCCCCAGCTGACTTTTTCATCTAATCAACATTACTTAATCAGAAAAAAACAAACTTATTCTGACTCGGCCACGTTATTTTGGTCTCCAGAGCAGAGCTGTTTGTATAAATAACATTCCAGTGAGCTCTCTTCCTGAGTCAATAACTGCACCGAACAGATTGGAAGCCGTGACGTTAAACATAACAAAGGGACCGGCTCCACCGAGGGGGGGGGGGGTCCGGCCAGGCCATGTGACCCGATCCGAGCACATGTGTGGATCCTCCTCCAGCTCAATCAGCAACATGCCAACTGATTCTTCCTTTTTATTCCTCTCCGTAGACACTACTTTGTGCACCAGCGTTACACTCTGAACCCCAGTGGAGCCTCTAGTGGAGGCATCTGCTGGATGTTCCTCGCGTGTCCCCCCCACAAAAGCGCCCTTTTTTGCCGTGTCCAGGGGGGGGGCCTTGGTCACCAGTGCAGAGCCCTCCACTTGTGCTCCCAAGTGCGACTGCACATCTGGTTACACACCGGCCACGGCTACGCGGAAGCAGCCCTCCGCCGAGGCGTTATGTAAGCGCATGGCGGGAGGATCCTCACGTGCGCAGGGAGAGGAGCCCGTGACCAGCTGGACGGTCTCCGGTGCTTCCAGCCATGTGCCCCTCGGGCTCTGCTATCCCCCCAAAAAATTGGACCGAGCCCCGAAAATGCCCCACCATAGATAGGAGTTGGAGATCTGAAGGCTGAATGTGGAGTCGACGTTTGCATTTATTTTATTGCATCCATGCACAGGGCTTTATATATATATATATATATATATATACACGCGGGCCTTATTTCGGGAGGTGTGCACGTGACGCGCACGCGGGTGTGACTGATTGAGAATCCCCCCCCCCCCCCCCCCCCCTTGCGCCGGGGGCGAGAGGCGCGGGGCGCCGGGGCGAGAGGCGCGGCACTCGGCCTCAAGGGGAAAAAAGCCACAGGGCTGCATTCATGATGTGACGGAGGAACGAAGCGCCGTAAACTCGGCCCCCGGGGGGCCCCACGATTGGCTTGCGGCGCCACGGGCGCACAGTCAGAGAATAGCTCCCTTGAAACGCAGCAAGTGTAGTAACAACACAACAGGGTGTCTGGTAGAGTAAAGTAGTAGAACTAGAAGAACTTTTCTTGGAGTAAAGCGGTAGAGTCCGCCTCCCCCCCCCCCCCCCCCCCTACCCGCTCAGTCCTGGTCCCCGCCCTCCCTTTGCTCTGGCGGGCCCAGAGGTCCCGACTAGGTCTCCAGCAGCGGGGTGTCGGTTCCCAGGCGGCCTTCCACCCTGCGGGAGAGGTGAGGCCCCCGGGTCTGCTGCCGAAGCCTCGCTGGAGTTTTTTTTTTTGGGGGGGGGGGGGGGCGGGTTTATGGAGAAGTCATTCCTCAGGCCAACCATCAAAAAACAAAAAAAACAACGGACCCTCACTCAAACTAACCAGCGACGACTTTGTGCACGTGCCAAGCCCAGCCATTCATCCAAAAGTGCAAGAGCATAAAAGCCCCGAAAACGTCATTCATCCTCCACCGCATTACATCCATCACGAGACACCTTGTCTCTGACCAACAGGAATTAACCATAAAAAGAGTTTTCTCTCAACCCGAAGGGATCAAAGGCTGTGTGAAACCCCCCCCCCCGATAAACCCTATAGCTGCAGTTTGTCATCTCCGAGTTGCTACACCGTGTCCCAGCAGTTGTGTTTTTCTCCCCGGCAGGTAAAGGGAGCTCAAGCATCTCTTCTGACATAAGTTCGAGCACAGATCACACACCAACCAAAGCTCCAAAGAATGCGACTACCACCGAAGGTAAGGCATCTGGTGCTCATTAACCAAACTCCCCCTCCTCCTCCTCCTCCTCCTCCTCCCTCCCCTCTCTGTGCTCCTCATCCACTTTCTGGGCTGCCTATTTTTGGAGAGAAACCTGCGTGTTCCCGGTATAAACTGAAAACAAACTCACGGCTCCCATCAGAAGCCAAAGGCATTTCTCAGGCTTTTGTTTGAGCAGAAGAAAGAAGAAAAAAAAAACCCCACGCCTGGCTTCTCACTGTGGAAGAATGCTTATCTAAACTGTGGCCGTATCGGGCTCAAAGCGTTGCCAGGGAGGGAGGGGGCAGTGGTGGGGAAGGTGTGGTGGAGTGAAACGTGGGAGAAGAGCTTCACCCCGAGCTTCTCGCCTCCTCGCAGCTTTCAGCTGCTGGAACAGCAGGAGCAGAAATGTAAGATTTCATCTAAAGAACAGACGGAAATTAAGTTCAGTCGAAGCTTGACTCAGACTCAGTCTTGATATTGGTTTGAGACAAACATAAATCTGTAAAAGCGTCACTAACACCATACAATCTATAAATACACCAACACATTAGCTGACAAACGCAAACACGTATGCAATCCTCTTTTAGACATTTTGTTTATCCCAAACTCAACCCCATTTTTGTCCCCTTTTTGGTCTCCACCCGATCGTGAGCAAACCATCCGTCTCTTCATCTGCTCATCGCAGAAGGTCACCGCTTGTAGGGAGAGTGTGTTGAACGTGGCGTCCTTGTGGCGTCGGCCCGCGTTCCGGAACAGTCACCCGGGCCGAAGATTTCTCTTTTGTTCCTTGGCGCGGCGGGGGGGTGGGGGGGGGGGGGGGGGGGGCGCGCGACCTCATCACGTCGCGGCGCCGGTTAATTCACAGATTAACGGCGACCTCGCGGAAGCACGAGGTCGCCGTCCTGCGCCTGCGCATCAGCACCAGGGAGGCGACTCATTTGATTTCCCTGGAAGTGCTGACTCACTTGGATCTCTGCGTTGAGAAGCTGGGGGGGGGCGGGGGGGTGAAATTGACAATTGTTTTAAACGCGTGTGCTCGGAGAACTACTTTGCAGATAGAAATACGGAGTGAAGACCGTGACCAGCGGCTTTCCGATCATATTCGTGTGTGTCTTTTTTTTTTTTTCCTTCCTTTTCCTCCACGCTAAGTGGGAGTAAGGAGTAATTACATGTTCTGGAACCACCGTGGAACCACAGTCGAATCCCCCCCCTTCCCCCCCTGCTTAAAAAGACACACACACACACACACACACACACACACACACCACGTCCACACACTCACCGTGGCGGATTGCAGGGTCCCGGGTCCGCCTCGTCCTGCAGGGTCCACCGAACTAATCAGGAAGCAGTCTGGGCCGTTTCCACCGCACGCTGAGTCCTGGTACGAGGCCTCACGCCGCGTCCAGCAGGCCCCGCCGCTGGCAGCTAATTGGTCCGTTGGTCGCTATCGGACGCCTGTTTTGTGTAAAGCGAAGCGCGCAAGAAGGAAGGAAGGAAGGAAGGAAGGAAGGAAGGAAGGCCGGTAACGAGCTGTCGTACCTGCTTCACGATTAGCCTCCTTTTGAGTCTCTCAGGCGTAAAAACGACACTTTTCGGGGGTCAGAAAAGGGGAGAAAAGAATTCCCCGCTGTGTTCTGTATCGTTGGAATGGCACAGATCTGCTTCACGGACATTGCAGTGTCAGCATTATTCATTTAAGTTACGGTAGCCATTCTGGTGTAAATAAATTAAAATATATTAAAGTATACTTTAATATATTTTCTCCATGTTTTTTTAAAATTTTAACTGCAGTTGAAATAATGTTTTTGGATAACTGAACTGTACAATTTCCCCTTAAAGACGCTATTTAACTTTTTGCTCAACGCCACCGTGGTTGTTAAAGGCTGCAATAAAAAAACAAAACACAGCTATTATTGAATTGAGAAAGAGTGAATGTTCATGGATTCCACTTTTTTTTTTTTTTGTAAGAGAAAGTAATTTCCTCTGTTGAGAGACACATAATCTTCCCTCAAAGCCGTGTGCGTTGGACTCAAACCAAAGCCGCTGGAGACGAGAAATGTTTAATTCCTCTAAAAATAAAAGATTTCTGTCACCAGAGGAGACCGAGAGATGCGATAATCATCTCGAAGCCCTGGAATTAAACTCCACCAACTATTGAACCACCGTCCAGCGTGAAGATGGAGACGGCCATTTTCTGTAACACCCCCCCCCCCCCCCCCTCCAAAATCAACAGTTGGAAGTTTCACTCGTTCTGCTCCTGAAAACCAACCCATCATCTGGCAGAGTGCCCCCCCCCCACCCCCCTTGTTTTTCATTTATCATGTAGACAGGCTTGTGGCAGCCTGACCCGCAGACTGAAAGGCACAGTAAATCCTTCCTGCTGGGATGAAACTGAGGATCTCCCAGCGGGTGAGGGGGGGGGGGGGGGGGGTCGCGCTTGGGACCCCGTCTGGGGCCCTCCGGGGGGCTTTGTCCTTGCGGCTCGACTCCGTAGGGATGTGCCTCAGAAGACATTCGGCCGTCTTCCTCCTCGTCCCGTATCAGCCGTCAGGGTCGGGTCAGCGCCTTCGTCCCGTCCGTAATGGCACCGGGAAGGTAGCTGAGGAACAGGCGTGGGGGGGGTGGGGGGGGGGCAGAGGGAACAATGAACATGCCGACTTCCTTTGGGTCGGGCCAAGGACCACAGCAACAGTGATAAGAGTGACGGGGGAAAAGCTGACTGTGAACTTCTTCCACAGCAGAACAGCCCTGCAGATGCAGTTAATGAGAGAAAGTCCATTTAAGACGTCCTTGGTTGATGTTCACGTTACCGGTTAAAAAAAATTCCTCACTGGAATTTTGCAAACGCAAATCTCACAACACCCACTGAGATGTTTTAAAATCACAGTGACTAATAAAAAGCCTTTTTGCATTGGGCCTCGGGTTATGATGCAACCGCAAACTCTCAACATAATGACACGCGCGCCCGTTTCGGTGGTTTTCGGGGTCAGCTGATTCGTCTCAACCTCCACGTCCAACGCGTTAATACCTTCGCCTTCTCCCGAAGGGCGTCGCAGATCCCTCACGCGTCATCTGCCCCGGCAGCCCGACCCCCATCTGCTGGTGTTTACTCAAGCCCGTTGTATCGTGTTTCACTGTTGATTTTTTTTTTTTGCCGGGCCAAGAATGGAAGAGGCTGGTGGGGGGGGGGGGGTTTGAGCCGCTGCGTCATTTTAACAATCTTTCATTACTGCAGAAGGTCTAGTTGGCCCGACCTCTCTCTGGGGGGGGCAAACCCTCGTCCCGCTGGACCTGCGTGAAGGAGCATCGGTTTCTTCAGGAGGGAAACGTTTTGGGCGCCGGTGCTTCACGGAGGGTTAGAGGAAGCACTGGCGGCGAGAGTTCTCCTTTTTAATGCTCGCAGGCCGTACTGGGGGAGCAAAAAGTCCCTTTTTCTACAATCCTCCTCCCCCAGGGACACAAAGCAGCAGCCTGCAGTTGAGGCTTCTTAAACAGGCCGATAGTAATAGTAATGAGACCAATAATAGTGTCCCTCATGCTCCTCATCGGAGATTGCCTTCGTAAAGAGAGAACGCAGCGGGACGGAGAATGCCAATGCTTCCCCCCCCCCCCCCCTCCAGATTCAGAGCAGAGGAGGGGATGGAGGAGGGGAAGGAGAGGCAGGACTCCTCTCCGGTTACCGCTCCGGTCTCCTCGGGTCTCGGGGAGGAGAGGCGTCCATTCTCCTCAGCAGGGTCACGTCGTCTTTCCTCAGTTGTACTACAGCGGGCGCGTTTTGACGGGAGTTTGGAGGGACGCCACATGGTTCTCAAGGACCAGAACCATTGGTGTTAGAAATATTTGAATCTTGAATTAACATTATATTTGGTTAAAGAAGGCATCTACTCTGCAGGCAAAGTTGTATCTTACAAACAAACATATTACACATTGAATGTACATCTTCACAATGACCGACATGCTTATTCTTGAGTTGTTTTTTTTACCCTTCTAAAGGAACCGCTTCGGAGTTGAATTGGACCGTTTTCTCAGCAAGAGCTTTGACCAGAACCATCCAGCTCTTCCCTTGGTTCTGTCGCTTCAACCACATGAGATCATTGCATTTTCTCCTCATCACAACCAAAGCAACCGCTCCGGCCCGGCGCTGGCTTTTCCATCGCTGTCTGACGAGCACTTCTTCTTCTTCTCCTTCTTCTCCTTCTTCTTCTTCTTCTCCTTCTTCTTGCTGTTTGCCGCGCATAGCCAACGTTACCCTCCTGAGTCGTTTAACACACACACACACACACACAGAGGCCAAAGAGGATAAACTGTACAGAAAAGCACTTCATTGGAAAAAAAAAGTCCTCTTTGAGTGGATTTCAAAGGTTTGGCTTTTAGAGTCTGAAGTGCCAACTTTATTCACACAGATGCTCGCTTTTTTTTTTTTTTTAATTAATTTTTTTACATCAAGTGGATCGCGCCTCTTTTGAGGCATCCGCTGTCGTCCCCCTGCAGAGGATTCATAGAGTGACGAGGCCGTTTGCGTCTTTTCGAACTGACAGAAATCAGTCGCGTTGTCGGGGGGGGGGGAAAAGAGCGTAATGGTTCCTGGCTCCTTTAAAAAAAATAATAAAAAAAACTGAATCCAGAGACTGAGTGAGTGTGAGAGTAGCCGCAGTCCAGAAAGCGGTGGAGTTATGGGGGGGGGGGGGGTTGTGCGAAGCCGAGGAGTCCGTTTCCTGTCCAAGTGAGCACATTGTAAAGGAACCAGAAGGCCCCCATTGTCTCTCCGGTCGCCCCGGTGACGTCACACCTTCCTGTAGTGAAGGCTTTTGCTGATAGGCCCGGCCCCCGCCGACACGGTGCGGTAATATCAACTTCCATGTATTCAATAAAACCCAAGACAGACCCAGATGCTTCTGATCCCACGGAGTTCTCTCGCAGTCTGCCCTTCTCTTTTTTTTTTTTTTTTTCTTCGACCAAACCAACAGTTTAGAGCAAATCCATCCTCCTGGTTGCCTTTTTTTATTAGCGGAGCCTTTTTCATTTACCCTCGAACCGTCGAATCGAATGCGATGTGACTGTCGAGCCTCTCTTGAATTCTCACGTGCACCACGCGGCGGGGGGGGGGGGCAACATGGTCACAGGGCTAATGGCATTGAGGTAATGGATCGGTCTGTCCTGCCAGATGCGGCGGCGATAATCCAGCGAGCTGCAGACGGGGGCCTCAGCAGGGCGCGAGATGCAGAAAAAGGACCCCCCCCCCCCAGCCGCGCCGGTTCATGACCCGGCTCTGCAGTGACCCGGCCTCTCTGCACTTGTCTCCGTCTCTGCTGAAGTCTGCAGACTCTTTTGCCAATTTATCTTCTCTTTTCCTCTTCGCCCCGGGTTTTTCTTTCAGAGGCCCTTGAATCTGTTTTTGTGTGTTGGTTTAAAAAAAGAAGAAGAAGAAGAAATTCGTCGGGGTTTATGTCATTAAAACGACATCACTTCCAACACGCAGCTGCAGCAGCATCATCATCCTCCTCCTCACGCGAGCACGTTGTCCTTTCAGTGATCACTTCCATTCATTTACATTGAACTTCTGGTATCAAAGCCCGATCCAGATGTGTCTCAGAAGTGAGGTGATGTTAATGGGATCCTGCTGCGGATCAGCTTAGATTTTTGGATATTAGTGGCAGTGATTTCAGCCAAGTATGCCTCTCTGTGGCTACGCGCAACATTCAAAATGCATGACTTTCTCTTTCATTTCACCACTGTTCCGTTGTTCTTTGTAGAGGTCGAAGACCAGATGTTTCACTGCTTCTCCTCTGATTTCCTCAACTGAATTGAGTCTCCCACCACACGGTTCCCCTGAAGAGCATTTTAACAGCTGCGCGGTATCTGTTCCGTTAATGATAGGGCGGCAGTGATACACACATATAAAACGAGACACCCCACTGGTTAACTTCCACAGATTCCAAAGTTCCTTCTTTCATGGTTACTCTGGAGCAAATATTACCCAAGGCAACTTTTTCTGGAGCTTTGAATTTTCAGCTGGTCTTTATTAAGTGAGTTTACTTGGTTGTCATGGACGATAGATCTGCTGTCCACAGCACTTCTCATTTAAAAAAAGGATGCAGGATTTGATTTTTCTCAGGCTGAGGAAATGCTTTCTGCACCTGATGAAATGCTTTTTATGTATTTAGGTCTTCAAAAAACATCCGTTGACTTGCAAACGCAGCATAGCACATCGTCACATGGAGGGAAAAAGAGGTACCAAAGAAGAGAAAATATTTTGATCTTTTGCAGTATCGAGTAGTCGATGCCTTACCCCACTAGAAAAAAACAAAATAGTGTTCTTAAAGCTCTCTCTCTCTCTCTCTCTCTCTAAAATGAAGCTAATCTGCAAAGCTGTCTTCAATTAACTTTCCCTCCAGCTGTGTGGACGCGTGACTCCGATGGGAGGATGCAGTCTAATTAATGGCGCTGTGTTCCTCCCCGCTCAGAGCTCTCTTCTGATCAGGGACACATGTGACTACGCAATTTCGGAGGTCTCGCCTCGGCCCAGTGGCGGACGAGTTCATCCCCCCCCCCCGCGTGCGGAATCCATCGCGTTAGCTCGGGGTTTGGACAACAAAGACACGCATTCATCGAGACTCGAGCGGTGCAATCTGATCTCCTCCTGCATGTTTGAGACTCTGGGAGATCTTTGCCCCGGGGTTGACACTTATTTATGAGCTTATAGCATCAATATTCCTATTATTTAATAGGAATAATGTCACAGCAGGCGATCCTTTGGCCAAAATACACAGATTTCATTTAGCTCCGTGTTGCACAGTGTGTGGTTTCCAGCCCCTGTTGGATCATTTGTCGATGACTAGGTATTAACTCAGGAATCTGGCTATTCTCGCAGTGTACTTGAACAAGCATTAAAAAGCCTTTGCACCAACCCCTGTCATGACATATTTGGACAGGTGTGTGAAATTTGAAATAGATGAAGTGTTTGCAAGGGCCTCAAACCGTTAAATCCTTTTGTATTAAGGTATAAATACACAGGCCAGGGTAAACTAAATCATCCCGGACATTAAAAGTTGAGCTAATCATTTGCAGACCACCCAAGAATGTGATGTATTAAAACCTAAACCGAGTGCAGGTCTTACTTATCACGCGATGCATGTTGGACGCTCGCAGTCCTTCCTCGAACCTGCAGCCCAACGGGAAACTTTAGGGCCCACGAGGGAGGAGTTTGTAAAGTAGCCGTGAATCGGCGGACATGTTCCCGGGGGGGGGGGTCGGGCCTGTGGATGTCATCAGAGGCGAGGCGGGAGGCAGATGTATCCCGAGGTCTGGGATACAGATCTGCAGGACGGTGTGTCACTGACCCAGCTGTCTGTGTCCCTGCACACGGGATGCGGTCCGGTCGTCGTGGCGATGCGGAACCAATGGGTGCATTCGACCAAGAGGGCACAGACCTGTGTTTATAAGCAGGTACCATTTCAAGTGCAACTAAAGAAAATAAACTAAAGAAATGTGTCTAAACCTATTGAGTTCCTGAAAAGGTTCCTTCCTTTCCGGGTGCGCGGTCCCGACGCCTCACCACGCCACCGTGACGGGATCCAGCCCCACCCCCCCTCCCCAATCACCGCAGCTGCGTGGTCGGAGCGCACATCTGCCGGGGAGGGCCTCCGTGTTTACATAAGGGATAACCGCACAGTGTCGCCCCGCCCCCCCCCCCCCCCCCCCAGCACTGAACCTCCTCAGCTGGGCCCTTTGAAGCCACAGAGTTCACCCGATGGAGAGGCCCCTCTGACTCATCTTTTTCCAAACGTGATGTGGAGATCTGTGGAAACTCCTGCTCCCCCTTGATGATAATAGCTGGTGTGGATGTGTGGCACCATTGTGATGCACTTTTCTCAGCTAGTTTAAACCCAAACAAACTTTTATTGGTCTCCTTCTCATTTCTCCCCCATCTTGTGTTCTCATTATTCAGGCTTGGACTCCAGCACCCGGACTCTGAGCACCCCGAGCCCCGGCCTCATCCTGCCCTCCAAGTCCTCCTCCCTCTCCAGTAACGGCCATGACACCAACTCCTCCTCCTCCTCCTCGGCCCGCGCCGAGACCGTGGCCGTGGTCCACTCGCAGCCCGGCACCCACGCCCGCTCGCGCCACTCCAAGAGCCACCACCACCACGCCCCCGTGGACCTGCTGCCCGACCACGCCCTGCTGCAGATCTTCTCCCGCCTGCCCACCAATCAGCTGTGCCGCTGCGCGCGCGTGTGCCGCCGCTGGTACAACCTGGCGTGGGACCCGAGGCTGTGGGGCACCGTGCGGCTGACCGGAGAGCTGCTCCACGCCGACCGGGCCATCCGGGTGCTGACCCACCGGCTGTGCCAGGACACGCCCAACGTGTGTCTGACCTTGGAGACGGTGGTGGCGAACGGGTGCAAGAGGCTCACCGACCGGGGGCTGCACGTGGTGGCCCACTGCTGCCCGGAGCTGCGCCGCCTGGAGGTCGCCGGCTGTTACAACGTCTCCAACGAGGCCGTGTTCGAGGTGGTGTCCCGCTGCCCGAGCCTGGAGCACCTGAACCTCTCAGGTAAGAAGCAGAAGAAATGTGCTTTCTATGACCTTGCAGTAATGGCAGGGTAAGGGTCTCTCTGCGTGCACATGCGCACAAAATCAATCCCCCTCCCGAGTCCCTCTCGTTTGTTTTTTTTCGACGGGAGCTGGTGAAACCATTAGAGGAGCAAACTTTTTAAGCCAACCTTAAGCTGTGAGAAGAAAGGCTTTCTTTAGCTGAAAGCAGAACCTCACCTCGCCGTGAGGGAGGAGAGCGGTCTGCTGCTTTCATTAAGCGACACAAATGACATTGACTCCATGAATCTGGTGGCCGTTACCTTTGTTGTAAAAATAGCCTACTTGTGGTTTTTATTTAAAGTGGCAGAGAAAAAAAAAGGAAATTAAGTCTATTATTTCAACTGGTGGAAACATTAGCCTTAGGTTGTCTTATGTCACCCTTTGGGTTTTCCTTGGAGTTGTTTGCACAGTTTCGTGCTTCTTGCTGCAGACTCAGCCGGTTTTACTGTGGCGCCCTCGGGTGGCGACTCAGAATACGGCTTGACCAATAAATTGTGTTATAGGGATTTCAAAATCTTCCCCCTCGTAATGCGAGACACCTTGAATGATCTCGTCAAACAAAGGGGCCAAACGACTCTCTTGACCACCTGCGCTTCCTCCTCCAGGCTGCTCCAAGGTCACGTGCATCAGCCTCACCCAGGAGGCCTCGCTGCAGCTCTCCCCCCTCCACGGCCAGCAGATCTCCATCCACTACCTGGACATGACCGACTGTTTTTCCCTCGAGGACGAGGGCTTGCGGACTATCGCCTCCCACTGCCCCCGCCTGACGCACCTGTACCTGCGGCGCTGCACCAGGCTGACGGACGAGGCCCTGCGCCACCTGTCCCTCCACTGCCCCTCCATCCGGGAGCTCAGCCTCAGCGACTGCCGCCTGGTGGGGGACTTCGGCCTGCGGGAGGTCGCCCGCCTGGAGGGCTGCCTGCGCTACCTGAGCGTGGCCCACTGCGCGCGCATCACCGACGTGGGCGTCCGCTACGTGGCGCGCTACTGCCCGAGGCTGCGCTACCTGAACGCCAGGGGCTGCGAGGGGCTCACGGACCACGGCCTGAGCCACCTGGCCAGGAGCTGCCCGCGGCTCAAGTCCCTGGACGTGGGCAAGTGCCCGCTGGTGTCGGACGGCGGCCTGGAGCAGCTGGCCATGTACTGCCAGGGCCTGAGGCGGGTGAGCCTCAGGGCGTGCGAGAGCGTGACGGGCAGGGGCCTCAAGGCCCTGGCGGCCAACTGCTGCGAGCTGCAGCTGCTCAACGTGCAGGACTGCGAGGTGTCGCCGGAGGCCCTGCGCTTCGTGAGACGCCACTGCCGGCGCTGCGTCATCGAGCACACGAACCCGGCTTTCTACTGAGGGGCCGGGCCGGGTCCTCTGACAAGTGGATGTTCTGATACTCCCGCTATGGAGTCGGCAGAGTCCGGCGGGTCGAAGGCGCTGCAGACACTTCCCTAGACTGTATTTAACGTATTTATCTGTAAAAAGGCGGAGGAGTACAGTATTTCAGCGTACAACGTCTTCCCCCTTCACGATGTCACAACGCGACCACGACACGGAGCGCCGGGTGCAGATGTGCCTGCACGTAGCGGCATTGTTATATATTTCATGTCAACACCTTACAGCCCTGAAACATAACCATAATTATACTGCATCTATTTATAAATGGCGAGTATCTTCAGACTAAACCACTAAGAATGTAGCTACGAAACAGAACTCATTCTCGGTTTCACTCTGTTTATGTTGCACGTGCACTTTATGCATTTGTGCCGACGATCACTTAAAACTGAGCTCAAAGCGTCATCTTTTCATTTGCTGTAAATTCAAACTATAAGCTGGACATTTTCTTCTTTCAAAGCCAGATATAAACAATCCGTTTTTTGAGACAAATGAACAAAGAACACGTTGCTGCTATAACTGTGCCAATAAACTTCTTCAAAATCCGCCTCCTCGAGCGCTTTACTCAAATCCCGGGGTTGCAGTCTTATCGGATCATATCCTGCACATTTGTGAGTCATTAAAGTAACTAAAGACTCTCCAGTAACACCATATATGGATGATTTAAGGAGTCAACTGCAAGAAGCAGCATATTTACACTGAAACCCTGCACACTGTGTATCTTCAGGTGTAAGTAGGATACAGCGTGACTTCAGGAGGGGCCTCTGGGTACGATGGTTAAACCTCTGGCACAGAGGTGTCAAACTCAATTAGTCAATCTTAAGTCTTGTGAGAATTGTTCGAGTGGATTTATAGCGCCAACTATGCAACATTGGTTAATTTTTGGTGAACTTTTTGAAGGCCTCAAGGTTATGCAGTACCTCATTTTAAGGTATGAAATGTTGATATCTGAAATGTTTTCACTTAAATTTGATCAAATCTTTGGAATGCAGTTACTGTAAAGACGAGCTGATGCATCCTGGCGCCGATGGTTTCACAATTTGTATCTGCTGCCTCCCAGCGGCCATGCAGGTGCAGGTACATTCCTTCTCATATTTTTCATTGTTTTAACCTTAATTGCCTTTTGCGGTAGGAGAGAAAAAAAACAGCATCTCCAGACGAGGCCAAAGATTCACCGCTTTATTGTCGTGATAAACAAAAGAAAAACATTTTAAAATGTACTTTACAATAAATTACAAAAAAGATACTTCTTGGTCTCTTCCCACGACCTTGATCTCTGCTTTCAAAGGCCTTGGGTGTTAACGAGGTAATGATGAATAACTTGTCCCATCTTCTCAAAGTGCCTGCGTACCACAGAGCTGCTTCATAGGAGAGTCGCCTCCTCCCATGATGCACTGCGACTGTCGTCTGTCGGGTCCTCTTCCTGCACTGCGCTCTCCGTGGTGACGAGGAAGGTCCCTCATCCATGTTGCACCTTTGATAAAGTCATTAGTGTTTGAGCAGTGCAATAGACGACGTGTCCCTCAGGAAGCGAATCCCAAGCAGCGGCTGACGTAGCAGAGCGTCGCACGCGACGGGTGGAGCGTTTTATTTCCCTCGGTGCTGCTTTTCTCCTCTCGCAGAGTGTCCACACTGGAGGGTCACATTTCCATTTCACAGGCTGTTAAAGTGTGTGTGTGTGTGTGTGTGTGTGTGTGGATCGGGCCTCCTGAAAGCTGGCCCAGAGGAAAGCGATCCGATGACTGAAACCGAACGGGGCTCACTTCCTGGAAGGAAGGAGCGAGGACGTCGTGCACCGTCACGGTTTGCTGTGGAGCGGGAGGTGTCTCTGCACCTGCACCTGCACCTGCACCTCCCGTTGTGGACACGCGGCATGACCCGGGCTGCTGCTGCTGCTGCTGCTGAGCGCAGGCTGCGGTGACGGAGTCCACGTCAGCTGTGAAGACAAGAGAGGCGCTTGGTTAAAGTCGTCATGCCTCTGCGTGATGTTTTCTGTGGTGAAGATGGCAGAAAAGCAGCACTCGAGTGGCGGCGGTGTTGTACCTGAGATTTGAGGACACATAGTTCACTGCGAACTTTTCTAAACTTTTTCTCTTGTTTTAGATGCTTCTCCATGAGCTTCTCCCTGTCGCTGCGCTCCTTCAAAAAGTCTTCCTTGTAGACGTCTGCCTAAAAAGGGACAACAGGGAGACAAAAAAGCAAGGGTTCAAAAATTTGTGTAGACTAAATATTTTTTATCCTAACTTACTTATTTTTTATCCTAACTTAGACTAAAAATTTCCCATGGTATTTTTCAACATCGCATTTTATCTAGAAAGATTTTAAATCTATAAAATTAAATCACTATTTCTTTACTTTTTAATGACATTTTTCTACAAAATATTTTTTAATGCATATATTTTATTAAATATATTTTTTCCAATAATAATTCTAACTTTTTCCCCCATGATATTTTTCAAAAAAAAATATTTTTTGGACTTTTGGAAGAATTTTCTGACCTAATATTTTTTTACTTTTACATTTTCCTACAAAACATTTTTTTCGCTTTGTTTTTCATCTATTATTTTTTACTTTTTTTCCCCCCACAATATTTTTTGACCTAACATTTTCTTTCCTTTTTTCCATGACATTTTTTCACCTAATATTAGACGTTTTTCAATTTCATTTTTCTACAAATCATGTTTTCACTTTAATATTTTTGGAACTTTTTGACTCAGCGTAGAACATATGAATGGGTGAGTTATTTTAGAGGTCGTGGTCATAACCTCTGGCTAGTTATTTCCTCTTCCTTTATGCTAAACTAAACTTTACCTGCAGCTTTACCGATTTGTATCAAACTTCTCACCAAACTATCGGCGAGAAATAATAAAATAATAAAGATGCACACATATATATATGAAGGAAGCTCACCTGATGTTTCCACACATCTTGTAGGGTTTCACTGCTCACACTGAGGGGTTGAGTAGTCTTAAGTGCCTCCTCCAGAGCCTGCAGGAAACATGTCAAAGCAGCTGTGATCCCACCATCACAACCGTGAAAGTACCACCTAAAACCCCTTTGCGCTAATCGTTGCAGGCCTCACCTTGTTCAACCGTCTGATCTCGTCCTGCTGACGCTGCCCTTTTCGTGTCAAAGTGCTGTTTTGTGCTCGCAGCTCTTCTGCCTCTTTCAGTAACTTGTCTTCAGTCTGTGAGAAGAGATCAACACATTACACACATATTTTTTTTTTCCCCCTCACAGATTTGAGTTCATTAAAATGCCTTGAACGTAACCTGGAATTAAAATACAAAGTGCATTTACGTTCTCTTTGTGGTTATTTCCTCCCTCTCCACACATCAGCTCTTCGGAGTGACCACGTTGCAGTAATTCATTTAAATGTCGGACCTGAGCATTCAGCAGAGAAAAAGGACATTAAGGCACGAAAAAGACACAAAGTCATCAGAAAGCTGAAACTCAAAAAGTGCTCAACAAAACCGCGTTGTGTGAATTTACCCTCTCTTTGTAGTAGCGAGCCATGGTGCGGTACTCCTTTGCCCATTTCGTATTGATAGAAAGTAGCTGAGGAAAAAAAGAGAACTAAAAAGTATTAATTCACAGTAGTGAAAAGTACACGTGAGTTTGTTGGGATGAATATGAATGTACTCACCTCCTGCTTTTGCTCCTCCAATAGAAGCATCTGCGCTTTCACTTGGACGTCAATACCTGCCGTTGACGCCTGTGACTGAATACAAAAAGGAAAAAAAAAAAGAGGAACTATTAAAGTGTGGCATACGGTAAGTCCATCTATGACTGCACCAACAATTGTGCAATATTACTGGTATCCACCAACTTCCTTTTACATATTTTTGGAAGTTTTTGAGTCGAAGCGTTTCCAGTCACAAAGACCCCAAAAGAACACACAAGTTTTTTTTTTCCACTTTGTGTTTCAAAGACAATCGGATGGTGACTATTATCCTCTCCACGGTGCAGATGTTAATGTTACCTGAGGGATTCTGTCGGGGGGCTTCACTGCAGCCGCGTGAAGCTTTTCTCCCGCCACACAAACCGTGAACCTGGAAACATTTGACCATGTTATATAAAAAAAAATAAAAAAAACATCCATTTATTTGCAATTTATTACAGTGCATGAAAACTTTAATCAACGTACGCCTGCAAACCTCATTCGATTTGTGTATTTAAGCCTAAAAGTATCTGAAAGCTTGATGCATACACACTTTGAATTAATCCTTTTTACGATTTACAAGCAAATATTGGATTTTTACTAGATTACCTTCATTTTAAAACACTTTTACAGCACAATGCCTCTCATAGATACTTTATAAGCTGGCAGCGCTCATAATGCTTCGTGGAAGTATTTCTACCTCTCCACGAGGATCTGAGTACTTCTCCTACAGGCAGCCCTCTGTGTGCAGTGATAACATCTGGTCTACGTGAGGAGATCTCACCTGTCTGAGCCGGGCAGGGATGGATAGAGTCTCTGGTATCTCTCCACATCTCTCGGGTTTTCATTTTGTGACTGTCAAAAGACATGTTGAAGATATTGCTCATCATTTATATGGTACAAATAAACTGATACATTTAGATTTTCTTTTCCATATGTTTATTTTATGCCATAAAGGGTATTGTATTATAGCACTTTGCGTTTCGTTATAAAAGATAACACTTTAGTTTACTTGCTATTAATAAAACAAAAGATCATTAGAAAATAAATATGTTTAATATAAACATGAAATAAAAATAGCCCCCAAGAACAGCAACACTGCATATCAAAGACAAAAAAACAAAATTATTTGAAAGAATTCTCATGGTCAAAATGAATGAAAATCCATAATACACAAACATATCAAATTATATGAAAATAAAGCAAGTGTGTACTGTGCTATAGAATAGCACAACGTGACAGCTGACTCCAAACCACATCACCTCACACAGCAGACCGTCCTCACATTAAACACGAGTATCTCTTATCAATAATCTCTTATTAATAATCTATCACCTGAGCCGCAGTTGGAGGAGGACTTCCTGCACGATACAAAATATGAAACTTTCTAAACTAAACCCACTTAATAACGAAACGAGAGCAAACATCTCACCATGTTGTTCCTTCTGTGGCTCCTCGACGCATCAACAGCTGCGGTGTGGAGAGGCGAAGGGGTTCCGCACGTGAAGTTATAGCGCGGCCCCGGTGACGCGTTTGAACCGGAAGCGTCCAGTTGTATCGAAGGAAAGGAAAGTACAACTGGTAATTGATCATGTCATTATGGGATGGATCGATGACTAAGATAAATAGCTGACTCCACGCTGCAAGAAATGAGCCACTGTGTTTTTCCACTGAAATTGCACTTACAAAATGCAGGACATTAGTAATAAATTTATTTTTAATGAATCAAAATCAATAAGTGAAATAACAGGGTTTTATTAGAATTAGTGTGACCCTTTCATTTTGAAAGAATATGTGATTAAATGACAAAATAACACAAAATAATTATTACAATAATATAAATGATAATATATGTATTTGGCGCTTTTGAAAAAAGTACTCGGCACTGAGGCACTGAAAATCAGATACGAATAATTCTAAAATTATTTCAGAATCCAAATAGCAGCCTTCGAAATCAGCACATTTTTGCGCGAGCGCGTCAGCGTGTTTTCTTGCTGCGTCGTTTAACTTCACACGTAAAAGCCGGAAAACGTTTCAAAGACGCGGATGTCAAAGTGAAACTGTCTCTCTCTCTCTCTCACACACACACACACACACACACACACACACACGCGCACACACACACTAAAAGGAAACCAACGTGTCCGGGTCTGTGGGAAAATCACACGCATTGTTGTAGGCGGGTCGTTTCAGGGAAGCAGGAGAAGGGAAACCCCGCCGCCGCCGCCCCTCCTCCAGTCATCGATACTCCTCTGTGATCTCCATGTGTTTCTGGAGCCGGCTTCACATGTTGTAGCCCACATACTGGTTTTTAAAAAAAAAGAAGAAGAAGAAGAAAAAAAAAAGACAGGTTGATGCCCGAATGAAAACAGGCTGAAAAAAAAACCCCATGTGCCACTTTTACCATCAATGATGACTTGGCACATTTGTGGAGGTGAAGTTGGAGGTTCCACTTGTTCCTTTAGGTTTTTGCAGAGGTCAGGGAGGTTTCTGCAGAGCAGTGTGGGATACCCCACTTCACCAAGAGAACTTTTTAAGAAGAAAAACAAAAAAAACACCTGGATGGTTTTCTGCTAAATGAAATCAAATGTCAAGGTCCAGTGCGGAGCGCCAGGATGACTTTGCCATTGTGAGAATACAGAGAGACATTAATTGCATTTCTATCAAAGTATAGCTGCTATTCCTAAAATATCCACTGGGGGCCGCCCTCCGTGAGCGAGCGCGTGCGTTTGACCAGGTCGCCCGGTCGATCACCTGCCACCGAAATGAGTAAAAACAAACATGGCGTCAGGTTCCGGTATGCGGCGCCGTTGTTCCGTACGGTTCCCGCTCGTGATTCTTCTTCTTCGCTGGTCCAACAGGCCTCACGTGTAACGCCGGCTTAAATTTAAAGCCCAGCCTCAGAAGGCCGCGTGGAAACGTCACGCCGTCTCACAAGTACTTTCAGAAGCTCGGTGACTGAAAGTGCGGCGGTGATTACCGACATTGCAGTACTTGCCAGCACAAGCACCACATGTCATTGTTTTTTACAGTGGAGTGGAGTGGGGGGGGGGGGGGGGGGCTTTCATCATGTAACAGCTGTGTTCCCAGCACCCACCGCTGTGCGTTTACGGTACGTATGACACACTAAGTCCCTAGAAAGGAAAGAGGAGGGTATTACTCTGCTTCTTCTTCCTGCCACAGCAATCTCACTCAATTCACACTCTTTGTTCCTGTGTGTGTCGCACACACACACACACACACACACACACACACACAAACGCTTTCGGTTCCCACACTAATAGATTTGTTAGGTGATTTGAAACGTTTCACATGTGGGATGGTGGGGATGTGGGATCGTTATTGCCAGGAATGCCGCTTTGCAAACTTTATCTTTGACATTTTAATGGTCTTAGGCCTTTTATGTCAACATAACACCAGGCGCTTCTGATGTACCATTCAAAATTAACGCCTCTCAGAATACCATACATGAGCCAATTTCCCTGTATTGCTCTGTAATAAATTGCAATATCTCAATCACCAGACTACATTTGGTCATTTTCAAATTAGGTTTAAAAGGAAACAATTAATACTGTCACGACCTTTCCACTTCAGGTTGATAGTACACATCCCCAAGGTGACACTTATGGATAACCAGGACATTCTGATGTTCCATCCCAAAATAAAAGCCTCTCAAAATACCATACATGACCATCCTTTTGAAATATTTTGAAAGGTTGTTTTTTTTATTGCGCCCTACGCACATACTTTAATATTTCTTCCGCCAAAATGAAACTTTTAGAGGCCAAGATCTGTGCGTGGATTTGAAAAGAATCGTGTTTAATCTCTGGGAGGAGTTCGGTCTTTTACCACTGCAAGAAATTATGAAAATATGCCAAAAAGGCACATCTTCAATGATTAAATGCGCTATAGAGACATTTCTTTATACCCAAATGTGAGACCCAAAAATTATCAAGTTTTTTAACAGTCCAGATATCCATGCCAAATTTAACAACTTTTTGAATATGATAAAAAAACCCTGGTTTGTGAGAATAATAATAGTTCCTTGAAATACAAAAGGTTCCTCTACGACTAGTCGTAGCGAGGACACTAATAGAGATACAGTTATCCTGAAGAAACAGCATGAGTCCATGAGTCCGCTGTGTAATCCATGAGTAAACATGATTGGACTTTTGCCCTGAGTTGATCAAGAGTAATGAATCACAGAGTCAAGCCTTGACTGAAGAGGTCACACAACCCGGTGAAGATGTTCAGGATCAAAAGCGGGTCCTTTCACTGGTTCTGCTTGAGGACTCATATGTTGAGCAGTCAGTGTTTAATGTGGACTGCAGGATCCTCTGCAGCCCAAAAACAGAAAGAAAGGGAACGTTAGAACGTTCACAGTCGCATCCACATCAGAGTCACTTATTAATCTGATCGTCAGAGGATGTTTTTGGTACTTTGGAACCGGCGCAGACACGGAGAGGAAATGCAAACTGCACGCAGAAAGACCGCTATGAGGAACCAAACCTAAGACCTTCATGCTACAAGACCTTCATGCTAACCACCAGACGGGTTCAGTGTCCCCCATGCTCGCTCTCTGACCCTTTCAGTTCAGTACAAAGGCATCTGATCCTGATGTGTGTGAGTCTGATGCCATAAGGTCCTCAAAACTGTTTTGACATCTGCACCTGCTGTGTTACCAATACCAACCGACAGAGATCACAAGAGTTGTTGAGTTGGGGTGAGATGCAACTATTGTTCCGCAAAAAAAAGACTGAAAAAGAAGGAGAATTCCTGCAAGGTTTACCTTCATTGCTTTGAATGAGCGTTCTAGTTTGCTACTAGTTTTTGTTTGTTTGTTAAATAATAAACCATGTTGATATTTGACAGGGCCAAAACGTCGTTTTTTAAATATGAAAATTATATGGATGCCAAAATAATTTTTCTGGGCTGACTTACGGTGTTTCACTGTCAAATAAACTAAATTTAACAAATTTCTTCCAGTCTGTTACGGTCGGGATTTGACAGTTTTTCACTGTAGATTTTACTGACTTTTTTTTACAGTGTACCTGATATGTATGAAACTTCCTATAACACAGAATCTATGCAAACATCTTATGTTTTTCATCATCCACAAACAATGAATGTGACACAATGTGTGCAATCCAAAAGTGTGTTCATCTATTTTCAATTATGTTATCAAGGGTCAAAGGTCATCACAACTCCTCTTTTCAAGTTTAATTTACCTCCATTTGATATTGTGTAATGACGTTTGTTTAGTGTAAAAACTCAAGACATTTTTACTTGCTTGCTATGTAAAATTTTATTAAAAAACATTGTAGAGCAGCACTGCTATTTCCCCTTACAACTCTTAAGATTTAGTAAAAAAAATTGATAAAGGTTTATTTTCATGTTGCACAAAAGGTAAAGAGGGCTCATACAAAACATTTCACATTAAGTCAAACTGGCCCATGGTACAAAAAGAATCATCGCTCATTATTTTGTTCAGTTCACCAACAGGCCAATGCCTGATTTGAGATGCAGTTGTAGATCTAATCCCTGCAGAGAGAGAGAAAGAGAGAGAGAGAGAGAGAGAGAGAGAGAGAGAGGTGACATGGGGTCCTCACAATGGACACGTCCTTGCAGTTGTACGTAATTCCTGCTGCCAGATTCCTCTGCAAGTCCATCAAAGACGCGTCCTTACAGTTTGTCCTGAAGAGGGAACAGAAAACGTGACTTTAGGGTCGACTAATGACTCATCACATTCGGTTTTCTCGATCAAAAAGGACGAAGGAGACAAGGAGGCGGAAATCTTACACCACGTTCTTCTTTGTGACCAGAACGACCTTCAGCCTTTTCACCCTGGGGTAGCGCAACCGCGGCAACTCGAATCTCGCAAACGTACTGACAACGAGAGACAAAAGAGACAACAACAACACGGGGGATCAAATAAAATGACTTGCACATGTTTCATGGACTCGATACTCCGCAGTTTGACTTAATTTCTTGCTGCAGCAGAGCAGCGTACCTTGAAGAATCGAATGGTGTGGCGTTGGCCGCGTTGAGCATCACTGTGACGTCGCCACATGCAGCTTCTGCAAACTGAGCATAAGAGCATCTGTTTTTGTTACTTTGTTTTGGGAACTATGATTAAAAGTGTGCGTTTGTGTTGGTGGTAGTTTTTATCACAGAATGAGACCCAGACATACCAAACCATGTGTGTGTGTGTGTGTGTGTGTTGGTTCTGGTGGAGAGGAGAGAGCTCCGCCGTGTGTCTCCACGGAGACCGGCACAAAGCCTCATTGATGAGGAAGCGGGCCGACTGACCCATTCCTCTCCTCCGCCCTCTTCCTAATATCCACGTGTGCGTTACCCCCCCGACCCTCTGCTGCCAGGAGCAGAGAGTCCTTGTTGATGACTTACAGCAGCGGAGGCTTCGTACCAGAAGGAGTCAACGGCGTTGTTCTCACATTGCCTCCTTCCTGGGCAGCAGATAGTAGACGTTCCTACAGCAACAAGCACAGAGTCGACACTAATGTTCACTTGAATAAAAGAAAACAGGAGCCTTAGACGTCACACACTGAGACGGACAATAAGAGACTTATTTATATATCTTTAAGAATTTCTAATACTGTTGTGGAAATTGTGTGTACATTTTGTCTTTCACCACTTCTCAAATGTGTTGTGTTCGACTTGGGTGAAGTAATTGTTATTATTATTATTTTTATTATTATTAAAAGAAGGATCAGATTGAGATGCTTCGTGCAGAGACCACTGGCCCTTTTTGATTGGCTGATATATTTTTTACATTACATTCCATGTCATTTAGCTGATGCTTTTATTCAAAACAAGAAAGTGCAATTTCATCAAATAAGCCAATTTACAACTTGTTATAGATTATTTTTGTGTGCTTTTACTACAAAAGTGAAGATGCTCTCACTACAAGTATGATATTTTACCTCCTACACAAAAAAAACCCTTTTCCACAAATGTGAAGTAACAATGTGCACTGTTTGAGTAGATTCACAACATTTTTAAAGTAAAGTATAACTAATATTTACAACTAAGATACACTAACAGAAATTAGTAGAAAGTCTACCTAACATTTATCAACACTTTATACAAAGGATTTCTGATAAGAAGTCATAACTCTAGATTATAAGCACTTATGTAATACCTTAAAAAAAATCGTAAAACTTAAAGAATCAACAATATGACGTATTAACCATTACCTAATCAGGGAAGGTAAGCTTTACTTGTACTATTTTATTAGGCTGCAGTTGTTTCTGTTTTAAAATAGGTAGGTTACCTATAGTCATACATTTGTTTGCTGACTAAACGATTTGCATGGGTTATAATTACTACGCTCCAAAAGTTGTTGTTACAGTGTAGAACTGTAACTGCATCTGTTCTCTTTTCCTCTTTTAAGATCTTGGCCTAAATGAGGAACTTTTGCAATCACAACTTCATGAAAGTCCTTTTTAAATGAGGTTGTGAGATAAAACATTTTTAAGATATCCTAAAATTTTGCGCATTCAGCTTTTAATCTATATCTTTAATACTAAAGTTTGCACAAACGAATTCTCTCACCATTGCTGCCCTTCTTTCCGCACCAGCTCTTTCCGTCCAGCACAGACCCCAGCAAGGTGTCCTCCATGGTCACGTAACTGTCGTTCTTCTTAGTGAAGTCATGGACCACATCCTTCGTATCGCTCCAGAGCATCATCTAAACCCCCCCGACCAAAGAAACCCCAAAAAGAAACGCACAGGTGTTGAACCTACTGGTCGAGAGGCGGCAGCGTGCGCGTGACGATGTTTTGAAGTGCAGTTTATTTGCTGCATGTGGCTCCACAACCGCTCCGCTCCACGTAGTTATTTCTCTGAGTAATATTGGCTCTATTCATTGAGCACTGTTTTTTTAACTATGTGCTTCACAAAACACAACTCCAATGGAGAACTGAATCTGGACTGAATTCTGTCCCTCTCACTGAAATCTCCTCATTATTACATCCTTCAGTCTGTAACAATTCCATTTTTTTTCATCATTGACTTTTTTTCTGATGCAAGCTTAGGAACTCTCCACAGAAACGACCTTTTAGCCCCGTTAGACTGCAATGTTTCATGCACACTTATATAGACCCTAACACGGAATCCTAGTATTCTTACTTACTACAAATATTTAACATATCTTAAACTGTATCCCAAACTAACTTCATCTCAGTCACAGTTTATTTGACACTGTGCGATGCAAGTAAAGTTTTAAAAAGCTCACCCCTTGAACTTCTCGCACCTCGCGATGAACGTCTTGTTAAAGGGCCACAAACAGTACACACAGAGCCCGGTGATCAGCAGAACCACCACGGTGGCGATAAAAATTAACTTGCATTTCTCCATCTCAGTTCCACCAGCGGCAGTGAGACGCCACACGGGGCCACGCTTCTATTTATGGGAATTTATTGGATCGTCCAAAGTCTGGGGAATAGACGGGGTGAGACAGGGACCAAGGAGGAACCGGCGCACACACGGAGAGGAAATGCAAACTGCACGCAGAAAGACCGCTATGAGGAACCAAACCTAAGACCTTCATGCTACGAGACCACAGTGCTAACCACCAGCCGGGTTCAGTGTCCCCCATGCTCGCTCTCTGACCCTTTCAGTTCAGTACAAAGGCATCTGATCCTGATGTGTGTGAGTCTGATGCCATAGGGTCCTCAAAACTGTTTTGACATCTGCACCTGCTGTGTTACCAATACCAACCGACAGAGATCACAAGAGTTGTTGAGTTGGGGTGAGATGCAACTATTGTTCCGCAAAAAAAGACTGAAAAGGAGAATTCCTGCAAGGTTTACCTTCATTGCTTTGAATGAGCGTACTAGCTTGCAACTTGTTTGTTAGTTAAATAATAGACCATCTTGATATTTGACAGGGCCAAAACGTCTTTGAAAATTGCATTGTCTGTTTTTAAATGCATCTCACGGGATACATACTTGACGACAAGCAAATTATGAATTCAGACATTTTAGCCGCGACCCAAATCTCAACTTCTCAAATTTATTCAAAATCAAGTTCATAAGCTGAATTTTATATTTTATATTCAGGATGTTTAATTATCCTAAAAACCCAATGTCTCCCCCATATATGAATGGTTTGACCCAACCTGACACACGCTGCTGAAAAAAAAGCGTGTCCCACCAGTTGAGAATCACTGGTCTAATTGATTCATTTTCTGCAGGAAATGCACTTTCTAGTTCTATAAAATAACCTAGAACAAAACCCTGGGCAGTCACAGTGAGAATCACCACTATAATATTTCATCAAATAGAGACCTACCAACAGACTGAAACGAGTTAAAGTGGCGTGGTCATCATGTTCAGCGCAGCATTGTCTCCTGGTTCCTCCATCAGTCATCAAAGGTCAACTTGGGGATTGTGCTGAGTGGGTGATTGGCTAATCCTTACCTCCGCAAACCACGACTTCCCACCGTTCTTCCTTCATTACCTTACATGGAGCAGTCAGCTTCCTCTGTTCTCAACTATTGCGCAATACACACAATGCCTGAAAAGAAAAGCAGTTTTCCCTTGGGTAATACTGGTTTTGTTCGTATTACAGTGTATTACTGTTTTTAGTACAATCTTCTTTACAATTAATAGTGAGAACCTGTTAACTTTACAAAGCATGACTGTGCTGGCAGTTGTATAATGTTTTATTTCCATTGGCACTGCGATGGTCCATATAATTCACACAAGTAATTCATGGAAAATGTTTTCCATAAAACAATCAATTTGTTTAGTACAATTTCTAGTAGAATTAACAGTGATAACATGTATTTATTAACAATTTATTTTTTCTGGGCTGACATATATGTTTACAGTGTTTCACTGTCAAATAAACCAAATTTAACCAATTTCAACTCGTCTGTTATTGTCGGGATTTGACAGTTTTTAACTGGAAATTTTACTTACTTTTTTTACAGTGTACCTGATATATATGAAACTTTCTATAACACAGAATCTATGCAAACATCTTTTATTCTTTATTTTTTTATTATCCACAAACAAAGAATGTGACACAGTGTTTATCTATTTTCAATTTCACAAATCCTCCTTCTCAGTTCAAGTTTAATTTACCTCCATTTTAAATTGTGTATTGACATTTGATTAGTGTAATTAGCTTCATCTTTTATTATTCTGTTCAGTTCACCAACAGGATGCGCAGGCCAGCGGTGGATTTGGAAAGCAGTTGTAGATCTGAGCCCTGCAGAGAGAGAGAGAGAGAGAGAGAGAGGTGACATGGGGTCCTCACACTGGACACTGGACATGTCCTCTCACACAAACATGCCGTACGTACTCAGACACTTCCTTGCAGTTGTACGTAATTCCTGCCCCCAGATTCCTCTGCAAGTCCATCAAAGACGCGTCCTTACAGTTTGTCCTGAAGAGGGAACAGAAAACGTGACTTTAGGGTCGACTAATGACTCATCACATTCGGTTTTGAAAATCAAAAAGGACGAAGGAGACGAGGGGGCGGAAATCTTACACCACGTTCGTTGTTGTGACCAGAACGACCGTCAGGCTTTGCACCCTGGGTGAGCGCAACCGCGGCAACTCGAATCTCGCAAACGCACTGATAGCGAGGACAAAAGACAAAAGTGAGAGACAACAACATGGGGGATCAAATAAAATGACTTGCACATGTTTCATGGAATTAAAATACTCAGGAGTGTGACTTTATTTCCTGCTGAAGTTTCTATTAAAGCATTTGGTAAAGTTATGATAATTATTATCCGATTTTAAAACAAAACCATATTTCAGTAACTCAATTTATGAAAACCAGGCATACCATATGTAACCATATGTAACAAAATCAATCTCATCAATCTCAAAGGAACGACTACTAACAGCAACAGTGTTTTATTGGGCAGAAGGAGGAGCAGAGCACCGTACCTTGAAGAATCGAATGGCGTGGCCTCAGCCCCGTTGAGCATCACTGTGACGTTGCCACAGGCGGCTTCTGCAAACTGAGCACGAGGACGACTTTAGAGGAAATGCACCTCGGACGACTTCTTTTACAGTGTTTATTAAGACATTTGTGATTCACGCAGCAGTGAACATGAGCAGATCCACTGAAACGAGTCCATCTGTTCTGGTAAATACTTGTTATAGAATTTGTCGTGTTGTTGCCAGAAGCAGAGAGTCCTTGTTGTTGACTTACAGCAGCGGAGGCTCCGTACCAGAAGGAGTCAACGGCGTTCTTCTCACATTGGTTCCTTCCTGGGCAGCCGTTAGTTTACGTTCCTATAGCAACAAGCACAGAGTCGACACCAATGTTCACTTGAATAAAAGAAAACAGGAGCCCTGAGACGTCACACACTGAGACGGACATTAAGAGAATTACTTATATATATCTTTAAGAATTAAACACTGCTCGGGAAATTGTGTGTACGTTTTGTGTTTCACCATTTCTCACCATGTGTTATGTTTGACTTGGGTGAAGGGATTGTTATTATTTCTATTTGTATTATTATTTAAAGAAGGAACAGATTCAGATGCATCTTGCAGAAACCACTGTCCATTTTTAAAATATTTTGTGTGCTTTTACTACAAAGGTGAAGATGCTCTCACTACCAGCATGATATTTTACCTCCTACACTATAAAAATAAAATGACTCATTTACCATTACCTAATCAGGGAGGGTAAGCTGCTATTCCATTAGGCTCCAGTTTAAAATACGTAGTGTAGGTGGAAGTTACCCATAATAATACATTTGTTTGCTGACTAATTTAATCGATTTGCATGGGTTATAATTATTACCCTCCAAAAGTTGTTTTTACAGTGTAGAACTGTAACTGCTACATGGGGAACTTTTTCAATCCCAACTTCACGAAAGGCCTTTTTAAATTAGTTTGTCGGTTAAAACATTTTTAAGATATCCTAACCTTTTGCGCATTCATCTTGTAACAAAACACTAAAATTTGCACAAAGGAAGCGTCTCACCGCTGCTGCCCATGTATCCGCACCAGCTCTGTCCGTCCAGCACCGACCCCAGCAAGGTGTCCTCCACCGTCACGTAACAGTCGCTCTTCTCAGTGAAGTCATGGACCACAGCCTTCGTTTTGCTCCAGGACATCATCTAAACCCCCCCCCCCCCCCCAAAAAAAAACCAGAAACGCACAGGTGTTGAACCTACTGGTCGAGAGGCGGCAGCATGCAGGTGATGAGCGGCGTTTACCTGGTTGCATTTGAGGGGGAAGGGCACGGCGGCAAACAAAGGCCCGTAGGCTTCCACGGGAACGTCACAAGAGTCCCGTCCCTCGTAGGCCTGCTCAAACACGCCCCAGATCTTCTCACAGTCCAAGGGCTCGTAGAGCGTCCTGTGAAGATTGTCTGATTATCTGCTGTTGTGGTTGATGTTTTTTTGCAGAAGCGGTTTTATTGGTTTTGTTCATGTTCTATGTTGTGTCTAATGGTGCATCTCATTAGGCACAACAGGTGCGTCCCGGTATTGACGGTGTGCCACTCTGCTCCTTTAAAGAGCCTGGTGTGACACGGGAATCTGGACTGAATTCTGTCCCTTTCACTGAAATCTTTAGTCTTTGCACCTGTTACAATTTTATTCTATTTCATCATTGACTTTTATTGCATTTCAATGTATTTTTTCGATTTGGTGATTACATTTCTATCTGGAAATAATAAAGTTATCCATCCATTTTTTCATCCAGAAACAACTCACCCTGATTGGTATGAATGGGAAGGAAAATATAATAAAAAACCTGTCACCTGCCCTTCTGATGCAAGCTTAGGAACTCTCCACAGAAAGGACCTTTTAGCCCCGTTAGACTGCAATGTTTCATGCACACTTATATAGACCCTAACACTGAATCCTAGTATTCTTACTTACTGCAAATATTTAACATATCTTAAACTGTATCCCAAACTAACTTCATCTCAGTCACAGTTTATTTGACACGGTCCGATGCACGTGAAGTTTTAAAAAGCTCACCCCTTGAACTTCTCGCACCCCGCGATGAACGTCTTGTTAAAGGGCCACAAATAGTACACACAGAGCGGCACGGTGATCAGCAGAACCACAGCGGTGGCGACGCCGGCGATGACAAACCAAATGGCTCCCTTCCTCTCCGTTCCAGTTCTCAGGGGCTGAGCGCGTGCGTTGGGCCCGTGGAGAATGCAGGCTCCAATCAGAAATCTGTTCGAAGTGGAGCTGCTCGAAGTGAGGTGCGAAACCGTGTTCATTGATTTATTACTAACCTGACGTATAGGCACGCCATAAACCCTGATCTACATAGATAATACATTTCTTTGAGGTATACTTGTATTGCACCTGCAATATACATTTCAGCGGCAAACAATGTACCATTTACTCCACTAAACTGATTTTTCAATTGCTAACAAGCATTGTTCAATACTCAAACCAACACTTTCAAAACTCTTCACACATTCAGCCACACACAAGTGTACACGGACCTAACTGTGAATCATTTTTCATTGCTTTCAGACAAAATGCATTCAATGCATTAAATGCATTCAATTCACTAAATGCACTAAATACTTTCAATGCATTACCACATCTTTCAAAATCCACAAACACTTTTGTCGTTCAACTCCACAAACTGCAAGAAACTGTACATTTGCAGGATATTTTTCATATGCTAACACACTGCTTTTAAAAACTGATAAAAGCACATTAAAATCAGAATGATGACACATTTTTTCTGTAGTAATCATTTTGAAATGTAGAAAGTCTAAAATCAAAGAATAATCAGTCCAAGCTAATTGCAATTTCAGCTCAAATCAGACCCAGCTGCTTTACTCTAATTCCCATGTTTCAGTGAAAGGCGATGGCTTGGAACTGATTTTGTTTGGAAATATGGATCACAGAAGACAGGTCGATGTGATGAGGCAGAGTGTGTGGAGGCCAAAAGAGAGGAAGACTATCTGATGAAATAAATGGGAACATGGTCTCCCTTTGAGAGAGATTGTCATTCATGATTGAAGGAGATGAAAAAGGAACGTTGCTTGCCCTATGGGCAATAAAACTTGTTCCTTGGGAAAATACCCAGATCCTGCTCCATGAATCCTCTTTGACATCTGTTTATCTCAGGCACACCATTTATCGGTTCATAAGCTCACAGAGCATCTAGCCACTTACAATGAACCGTATATCAATGGTCAAGGAGCAATTTCATGTGATTTTTCTGTGCATATGCACTGTCACTCAGTGGATGCTTCCATTTTTATGCTGCTTTCTACATTTTTAAAACTATTTCTTGGTGCATTATACCCATTTAGCTGCTGAAGTATAAGCGTCGATTGAGTCTACAGCTTTGTTTGATCTTCCGATTTATGATTACTCCACCGGCCTCCTGATGTTGCCTTATTGATTGTAAGTCAATATCTACTTTCGATATGATGCAGACACAATGGACAATGGACCCGTTTATTGACGGAGCTCATTAAAGCTCATTCTATGGCAATGCAAGCTTTTCAGGGAAATGACCTTAAAGTCCTGTTGGACTGCAATATGTCATGCATACTTAGATGTACCCTAATAACTGAATCTTAGAATGCTTACTTACTGCAAATATTAACATAAACATTTAACTGACTCTCATCATTATTGCATTATTTGCACCTGTTACCATTCTATTCTCATCATTGACTTTATTGTATTTTTCCACTATGGTGATTACATTTCTATCATGGATTAATAAAGTTATCCATCCATCCATTTCCGGGGAGAGTTCCTTAGCGTATGTATTTAGCTTATATATATTATGATAATAATAATTAATTAATTGGACTTTTTATACATCTGTTCCATTATATTTTATATTTTCTTTTAAAGCAGTTCAAGTAATGCAGTTTCTTCTATGCAATAATACGTCTTTGTTTATTTATTGCACACCCTAATTAGTGAATAATGTCTTTTTACTCATTTCAATGATCAAATCACTTATTTTGGACCATTCCCACCTCAGCTGACTTTGAGATTTCTTTACTTGTCTGCTCCTGTTCTTTCAACTCTTAAAAATATGCTTCACATAAACAATCATTAGAAGCTGAAGACAATTTTACATGATTGCATTGCAACATTTTATTAAAAGACATTTTTAATGTTCATTCACCAGGCAACTCTTCAGATTTAGTAACAAAATGTAAAAAAAAAAAAAAGTTTTTTCATGTTATACAAAAGGTAAGAGGGGTACAAAACATTTCACAATAAGTCAAACTGGCCTGGGTACAAAAATAATTTCCGGCACATCGCTTCATTTTTTACTGGTTGTTATGGCGCCTTGTTTTAATCTGGTGTTTAGTTCACCAACAGGCTCCGCAGGGCTTCTCTGGGTGGGAGCTGCAGTCGAGGATCTGAGCCCTGCAGAGAGACAAAGAGAGGGGTGGGGGGGGGGGGGTCACATGGGGTCCACACACTGGACACGTGGAGACGTCCTCTCACACAAACACGTACTCAGGCACTTCGGTGCAGTCGTACGTAATTCCTCGATCCAGCTGCTTCTGCAAGTCCTTCAGAGACTCGTTGCCACAGTTTGTCCTGAAGAGGGAGCAGTGAAAACGGGACTTTAGGGTCGACGAGGGACGCGACTCGGGTTCGAGAAGAGCTTAAAAATCTTACGCCGAGTTCTTCTGTGTGACCAGGACCACCTTCAGGCTTTTCACCTTGGGGGAGCGGAACCGCGGCACCTCGATGCTCGCAAACACACTGACGACAACAACAACAACAACCACAACACAGGAGGGGATGTAAAAGAAATGACTTGCTCAGCAGTGTGGCTTTTTATTATTTTGAAATGCTTTGTTATGGGACATTAAATATCATTCCAGCTTTTTTCCTAATTCTGTTTTATTTCCAGCACCGTACCTTGAAGAACTGAATGGCGTGGCGAGGGTCCCGTTGAGCATCACCGTGGCGTCGCCGCAGGCGGCTTCTGCAAACTGAGCACCAGGACGACTTCAGTCACGCCGCGGGGTTGTTTCCTGTTTTATTTTGTAGTTTCCTGCCTCTCGTGCGCCTGGGTTAACTTCACTTCCTGCCCTGGTGTTTTCTCGTGTGGGTGATTGTCCCCCGTGTCCAATCACCTGCACCTTCCCAGTCTATTTAAACCGTCTGCTCTGGTAATACTTATAATACTTATTATACAATGTGTGTTGTTCAGAAGGAATCTCATCAGGTGAACTAAACGTTTTCAATGAAGGTATTTAGTGATTTTGTGGTTTGAAATGATCCAACCCGAGTTTTCACTCTGAAGGAGACGAAGCTGCTCCGACTCTGATTTCCTGTCTGGGGACAGTTTGGAAAACAACGAGGTTGTTTCGTAGGAATTTCCAGAGGAGATAACGAGTAGGTGAACAGTGAGGCATTCCAAGCCGACTCGTGACCTTTCACCTCTAACATGGATAGCCGAGGAACTGATTTTCAAAATAAAATACTCTTAAAGTAAACACTCTGTAGGATTTAGTGGCAAATATTATTTGGCCTTTAAAATATACACTGTAGGCCAAAGTTGAACTATTTTACACACACATGCAATGCTTCCTCATTTAGTGCTGACCAAGTTGCATTTTTAACATACTTGGATCTACTGTAAAAGCATATAGGGATGAAACCTCAATGGTTATTTATCTCTTATCATTGTTGGCACCAAACCTCCTGAATTGCATAACCATCGTTATGCTGAACTGTTGTCTTTGGCCAGCCGGAGGCAGCAGAAACGACAACGCTGAAAAACTTCGCCGCTCAATTTTAAAAAAAGAGTGAACTTTAGTTGTTTGTTAGGAAGCATTAGGATTCATGTCAATATTCACTAGTTTTAGTCTCAACAAACAATTTAAACCCAAACATTTGGCTCTTTTAGATTAAATCTGTGTGTTTTTCGTTGCTTTGTGTTAGTGGTTTTATCACAGAATGAGACCCAGACATACCGAAACCTGTGTGTGTGTGTGTGTGTGTGTGTGTGTGTGTGTGTGTGTGTGTGTGTGTGTGTGTGTGTGTGTGTGTGTGTGTGTGTGTGTTGGTTCTGGTGGACAGGAGAGAGCTCCGCCGTGTGTCTCCACGGAGACCGGCACAAAGCCTCATTGATGAGGAAGCGGGCCGACTGACCCATTCCTCTCCTCCGCCCTCTTCCCAATCTCCACGTGTGCGTTACACCCCCCCGACCAGGAGCAGAGAGTCCTTGTTGATGACTTACAGCGGCGGAGGCTCCGGTCCAGAAGGAGCGGACGGTGTTGTTCTCGCATTGGGTCCATCCTGGGCAGTCGGTAGTGAACGTTTCTATGGAAACAAGCACAAAGGTGGACACTTATGTTCACTTGAATAAAAGAAAACAGGAGACGCCACACACGGAGACGGACGACAAGAGACTCAAAACTTCGAATTCTGTTCAGAAATGTGTACATTTTTTCTTTCACGATTTCTCTAAATGTGTTATGTTTGTCTTTGAGGAAACTTGTATGATGGAGGTGCTTCTTGCGGAAAGCACTGCTGGAAGCGGAACTTTTTAGAAAACTATTGTACCAACTACAACTGTGACATTTGTTCTTTTCCCCCCTTTTAGGACCTTGGGTTTTATTGGGAGCTTTTGCAGTCCCAACGGCATGAAAAAAAAGCTCTTTATCTATTTTCTTAGTCGATAACACTAAAGTCTGCGATGATGTCGTCTGCACCGACGAAGCGTCTCACCGCTGCTGCCCTCCTTTCCGCACCAGGTCTGCCCGTCCAGCACCGACCCCAGCAGGGTGTCCTCCACCGTCACGAAGCAGTCTCTCTTCTCAGTGAAGTCATGGACCACGTCCTTCGTTTTGCTCCAGAACATCATCTAACCCCCCCCCCCCCCCCCCCGACCCCCACAGACCCGCAAAAAAAAACAGAAACGCACAGGTGTTGAACCTAATGGTGCTGCATTGGTCGAGAGACGGCGGCGTGCGCGTGACGAGCGGCGTTTACCCGGTTGCACGCGGGCGGGAAGGGCACGGCGACGAGCAGAGGCCCGTAGGCGCCCACGGGAACGTCACAAGGGTCCCGTCCCACGTAGGCCTGCTCAAACACGCCCCAGATCTTCTCACAGTCGTATCTGGAGAGTACAGCAGGAATGTCTCAGCGTCTTTGTGTTGGGGGAAGGTTAAAGTGTTTTCATGGGGTAGTTGCATAATGGAGGCGAGTGTTAACGCGCAGGTGGCCTCTGTGTGTTTTCAAGTGCGGTTTGTTTGCTTTATGTGGCTGCACAATAGCTATGCTCCACATAGGTGTTTCTCTATGTACAATACCAGCCCCTGTAATTTCATATTTCTGCATATAAACTATTTCACTTATTGTGGATTCTTGTTTTTAATTTAATTACTGCTATTTATAACTATTTTTCTGTACTATTCATTTGTGCATTTTACCCACTTAGCTGCTTTAATCCTGTTAATTTCCTGATAGAGAATTACCGTGTTTCTTTTGTATCTTATGCGCCAAAAGCAGGTCGTCTGATACGTCTGATAACAGATTACAGTGCAGAAATACTGATGAGTTGGCATGTGTGCTTGTGCCGTTGTGAGCAGCGCTGCCATGTAGTGATTCACACACACCAGAAAACGACGGGTGATAAGAGCCTCTGGCACCGAGACAGCAGCTAAATGCTGGAGTCCAGAGGCTTTTGCTTTGCTTGCTCTCCTGATCAATGATTACTTCGTCCGCCCCTCCTGATGTTGTCGTATTGACTGTGATCAAGTCAATATGCTTTAGATATGATGAACAAGCATCGTTTGGTTCTGATGGGGAGGATTTTATTGAAGGAGCTTTGTTTTTGTTTTTTAAACCACGTGCTTCACAAGGCGACTGAACCTGGACTGAATTCTGTCGGGAGGGGCTGGCCCCAAGCTGAATGCAATTTAGGACGCCAAAATAATATTAGAAGTCCCTCATCTATCTTTATCAGTGATTGGGCTAAACTGCTTCTTAGACCCGCCTTTTGAGAGCTGGCCCGAGCTCAGCTGTGACCGACGGAGGGAAAAGCAAATATTTTGCACAGATGAATTTACAAATATTGCTCGGTACATTCCAAGTTTAAAAAAACAACAACAAAAAAACATATATATATATATATATTGACTATAAAATGTATGTTTAATATTTATATAATATATAAATACATATATTACATTCTATGGACCAGCCGGCCTTAACCTAAGAATCCTTACTTGTTCTGACGTCTCAGGGACGCGTGGTTTATTTGACACTGACAGCTACATGCGCGTGAAGTATTAAACTACTCACCCTTTGAAGCCCTCGCACCTCGCCACGAACGTGTCCTTAAACGTGCGCGTATCGCGCCGCAGCGACAGAGGCACCGCCACGGCGACCACGACGCACACCGCCACCAGGACCGCCACCGCGCAGGCGACCAGGCGGCGCCTCCTGCGGATCTTCTCCGCCGCACCGGACCCCGCGCACTCCATCGGACCCGATGGAGCAGCTGTTTGCTGTCAGTGAGACGTCGCGCGGGGCCGCGCTTCTATTTACAGGGGATGGGGGGGGGGGGGGGGGGGGAGGCTGGTGCACTTGCTGAGCGCGTGCGTTGTGCCCGTAGCCACGCAAGGCTCCCAAACAGGAATCCCTCGAGGCGGAGCGGATGTTTTTCTTTACTCCAACAAACGGATTTTAAGCTTCTTTGCAGGTTCGGGTTTTTAATGCCGCATTTGTATTATCATATATTAACATTAACTATACACCGACAATACAGAAGAGTTATTGTCAGTGTTGTGCATTGTGCATGTTATCTTTACTTTAGTAAGAAATGTCCTCGAAAACCTCATATTTAATATTTAAATAAAATACATACTCTTCCCCACTCATTAGGTCCCATAATAATAATAATATAATTATTAATTCATTAGACTTTTTATACATCTGTTCCATTATGTTTTTAAAGGAGTTCAAAGTCAAAGTCTTTATAATAAAAAGTATTTTTTAATTTGTGAATGATTTACAAACATTTACTTTTTTCCACCAATGGTAAACTTAATGAACATGGTGCAGCGTGAATTCATTTTGGACCACACCTCACCTCACCTAACCTCACCTCACCTGACCTCACCTGACCTCGTGGTTTCTGCTCTTGTTCTTTCAACTCTTCACCTTCTGAATAATACTTGTATTGTATGAGCAGAGGTTAAAATAATAAATCCGAAACCGTTTTATTACCAAGAACGTTAAACAAGGTGCGACAGTAAAACACACAATTTGAAAACAAGAAATACAAGAAATACCAGCCGGCTCTCGTCCTCGGCCGTGGCTGCAGCGTACCGGACGGTGACGGAGTGTGTGTGTGTGTGTGTGTGTGAGAGCTCACCGAGCAACGCCCTTGCAACTCGTAACTCTTCCCCACTTAAGGTGCCTCTTGACCTTTTAACCCATAAAAGCAGACAACATGATGATGCTGCAGCAAAATGAACCTCCGTCGATGCAAAACATGTGATCAGATTTAATCACACACCGATTTGAAGAAAACGAAAACATCACAAGCATAAATCTGTAACTATATCTTGACATAGTCAGGACTAACTGATCCCATCATCGAAAACAGATCAGTTTTCTGACTTGATCCCACGATGAAGTGGAATCCCGTGAAGGGAACGATGGGACAAACCGAAACACTCATTTTCGTCCTCCCATCGGTTTTAACAGCCACACGGGTCCGTGGGTGGTTCCGTCCCACGCGAGAAGCCGCTCGCACATCGCTGACAGGAGGCCTGCTCGGGGTTCTGGACACACTGAAGGTTCATCAGGGTCCTGAGGACAAACATCTGCATTACATCAGGTCTACACATCAGTAACGTATGTTAGTGGGAAGACACTTGTGTTTCCATGGAGGTCACCTACTCGTCGTTGAGTGTGCAGGTCCAGCGGAAGCCTCTGGACCGCAGGATCTGGATCAAGTCTGCAATGGATCCTTTACTACAGGATTCTCTACGGAAGAGGAACCAATGGGACCTTGAACTGTTGATTTAAATGTTACGTTTTGTAGAGCTGGAACTAATGGCAATAACAAAGGTTGATAATAATATATATTAATTGTATTGTTTATAGATCAGCTCTAAGCCATGAAGAAAACCATCTGTTTAAGTTTTTCCTCTTTCTGGCAACAAGTGACTTAGCAGGAAATATGATCTCATAATCCCAAGAAATGTGTGGTGTTTTAAACTTTCAAACATCTGTCATGTTTGCAGTCAAAAGTCCTTTGGAGGCTCTTCTCAGCGGGTCAGAGAAGCAGACATGAAATGATATATAAGTAACTCATCAGTTACACACCTTACATGTATGATATAAGTGAAATTGGCATAACAGCTGTTTTTATGCTCACGTGAAAGGTCCCTCTAGATTGGTCACCACTCTTATGTGGACATAGTCCACTCTGCATGGGTCCAGCCCGTCCAGTTCCACACTTCCAAACATGCTGTGGGTTTATACAAAAATACGATATACAATTCATCCATTTTCACCAAACAGCTTTGATAAAACAGTCGCTTCTTAATGTGTTTCTCTACCTTTGCCTATTGAAGGCGTTGGAAATCGACCCATTCAGCAACACGGTGACGTTGCCGCATGCCATTTCCGCGAACTAGCAATAACGTTGGGGGGGGGGGGGGGGGGGGGGAGACGTCAGGGGGTGAGAAATGACGACACAGGTACATGTTTGGAGCGGCGTGTCGCATGCGAACGATCGTGAGCTCACGTTCTGCGAGGCTTGCCTCCACAGGGAGTACACTGGGTGACGTCTACTCGGAGCCCAAGGGGGACAAGATCCGAAATCAAAACCTGCGTGTCGAATTCACAGCTTTTAGTCAAAAACAAGTGTCCCCCCCCCCCCCGGCCCCCCAACATGACGATATCCACATTTTTGACTTCTCGTTACGAACGCAGTACCGGAGCGTTTCTCCCGTCCGCACCAGACCAGCTCGTTGAACATGAAGCCGACCAGCGTGTCCTCCAAGGTCCAGAAGTGACGCTCCACGGCCGTGTAGCTGTGCATTAGGTTCCTGGTTTGACTCCAGAAGAGACACTAGACACAAGGCCGGGGGGGCGAAGGCACCCAAAGGGGTCATCTAAAGGAGCATCTGCGAGTGATGAACGTTCGATTTGACAGCTTTTCTCACCCTGTTACAAGGCCACGTCTGAGGAACGGCGTCAAACATCTGATGGTAATCCACCGTCGCGTTGAAGGACGACCGAAGGACGACCGACTCCTCGAACCGTCTCCAGATGTCCTCACAGTCAACCCTACGCACAGAGGGCTGTCAGGTTTAATATTGTAATAAACATAAGTCCTGGTGCAGCGTACGTTACCTCAAGCTGGGGGTGACCAGAGTGATGTAATTGTAGCACCGACCAACCACAATGGGCCTAATGTTGGCCGTGGTGCCCAGATGTGCTCTCAGTTGACCGATGCACAGCTGGCTAATGAAAAACCCTTTGAGAGTGGACACAAAGACGGGAGGAGGGGGGGGGGGGGGGGATTGAAAACATCTCAACCCAATGTGTGCAGGTTAAATCAAAAAGGAGGAGTGGGACAAGGAGACTTGCCGAAAACAGATGTTTGAAAGGAGCCCATTGCAGCGTGACGCCGGAAGGCATCGGCCTCTTGTCGCCACACGCTGAAGTCCCGTCTATTGATCACAACCACAGCAAACATCAGGCGACATGACACTTTCTCAGGAACTCACAGGGTGTGATTACGCTGCATAGTTGACTGACATTTACTTTAGAAAATTAGCTAAATGTTCTTCCCACGTTCTTTCCTCCCAAGGCGGGAGTCCCTCCGGGGTATTTTTACGCAGTACAGTATGGCCGACCTTCTGCAAAACAATAAGACCTTCCAAGGAGATTGGTTTCTGGCTGTCTTTATAAATTGGAAGCCCTGAAAAATGATCTTTATCAGTACCATCAACTTCATTCCAAGATGCAATATAATATGAATGAATGTGTTGACAACGCATTTAGCCTGGAAGGCATCGCTGAAGTCCCCTCTATTGTGCACAACCTGTCACGGTTTGGTTCCTCTTCCTGTCTTATCTTGTACTTTCATGTCTCTTGTGTCCCTGGGTTGGCTTCACTTCCTGCCTTGTCCTGTGATTGTCTAATTGTTTCCACCTGTGTCCAATCACCTGCACCTCCCTCGCGTAATTTAAACCCTTTGTGCCTGATGTCCCTTGTTGCGTCATTGTGGTGGTTTGTGCACATGTGCCTGTTTTGGATTAATTAAAGAACACTTATTTGAAAGTCCCGCATTTGAGTCCTCCCTTCTGGTACCTGCAGCGCCCGTTTCTGACATAACCACAGCAAAGTTTAGTTGGCAGTGATGACAGACACTCTTTCAGGAACTCCAAAGGTGTGATTACGCTGCATAGTTGACTGACATTTGCTTTAGAAAATTTGCAAAATGCTCTTCCCACGTTTTTCCTCCCAAGGCGGGAGTTCCTCCGGGGGATCTTTACGCAGTAAAGTATGTCCGACCTTCTGAAAAACAATAAGACCTTCCAAGGAGATTGGTTTCTAATAACAGTACGTGAGAAGCTCTGCACACACTCCCACTCCCACGTTTTCCTGTGGCATCACAGGAAAACGTGGAGGTAAATGCTCACCTTTGTTCCCGCGCAGAAGGTCAACTTGGGGTGAGGGTCTCGACCCAAAGGTCACATTTGTGCAAAGATCGAGTCCGGTTCTGATGTGTCCCTTCGTCCCCGGGGGTGATGGTTGACGTGAGCGAGAGACACAGCCTGATGAGATGTTGCTTCTTTTTTCTCTTTTTTTTTTTTTTTTTTACAGCTTCCTGTCGCAAAAAGTAGATCCTCATGACTCCCGTTATGGCCCCAATAAGAATCCTCCCACACAGAGTGTGCGCTGTTCTCCGGGTCATTGTGTGAAGGGCTGGAGGAAGAATTTGTGGCTGTCTTCATGAATTGGAAGCCCTGAAAAATGATCTTTATCATCAACTTTATTCCAAGAAGCAATATGAATGAATGTGTTTGACAATGCATTTAGATGCTTTTACCTCATTTTGAGTTCTTCCACAGGTTATTCGTTCTAGGAGAACATGATTCATGTGTTTATACGTTCATATGCATCAACTACAGAGTCATTTTCATTCATTCATCACACTTTTCATGGAAAGCATAAAGCTTCTGGGAATTTCCTTTTTTCTTTGGATTTTGTTGGTCCCTCAGAATAAAAGCAACCTCAGTGATTTCTTATGCTTGACCAAAGGTTTGAATGAATGAATGAATATCATGCGTGATTGTCAGCGTGTAAGTCAATGTGTGTGATGGGGTTGTGAGTCATCATGCGGACACTTACTAGGAACTTCCACATGCCGTCACAATATCCTTTTTGTCATTGTTAGTATTTTGTTGAAATCTGGACTGAGTTTGAAGATGGGTCTGATTTAAGATGCCTAAATGATGCCAGTCCTCTCGACTGCTGATGATAAAGTCTGCCTGAGGGTAAATCTGTAGCTTTATATGGTGCCCTTTTGTTTAAAAGCGAATGGCCTTGTTAGCGTGAGGTTAATAACCAAATATAGCCTAAAAGAAAAGCAAGACAAGGTGTGATTACTCTTCTCAAACATTTGTCACTGCGCCATCAACAAAATGCAGTGTAGCTTCGGGAAAATGGGCCATAATGGTACTACAATGTACTTCATCAGAATGAACAGTACAGTAGGATGTGTGTAGATGTGTTTCTTGCCGGAAGTTTGTGGTTTATTAACTCAATCAAAAGGAAGTTCAACACCGGAATATCGAAAACAATGTAGTATTTTTACCATGAAAGATGCATACAGACACAAACAAAAATATTAAGTGAAAAAAGTACCTTTATAGTTCCAGAGTCGTATGCAAAGTTGTATATTAAGTTTTAGGGAAACCGGCTTTAACATTGATTTTCTTAAGTGTCCAAACCTGCAACAATAAAAGCATCCTATTAAATCTATGCATGCGACCTGCTGCTGCCACCTCCTGGACAAAAAAGGGTAAGACAGCTGATTTACTCCACGCCGACTTTTAGGCCTGCTGTTCAGCGCAGTGTACGGATGGAGAAATGACAGCATTCCAGCCAATGAAAACAGCGATTGTTCTTCCGGTTGAATCTTTTTCAACCAATGAGAGCGGGAGACACACCCACGGTCCCGCCCCTCCACGAGCTAGCTAAAAGTCCGCAGAGAAGTGAATCCCGTGTGAAGGTGGGTCGGGTTAGCTTTAGTTCATCGAGCCACTCGCAACTGTCGTTTATTAACACGTAAGTTAAGACGTTACGAAGCTTAACGCCGTTACGTTACGTTTGAAGTGATGACGCTTTAACTGTATTAGTTTAAAAGCCAGCTAACACGGAGCGCGTATTCAGCTAACTTGACTCTTTCCACTCGTCTCGCTTTTCTTTTTATCTACAGACAGATGTGTCTGCAGCTGCTCGTCGTGAACTAACCCCGCGCGTGGCTTTCATCCCCCTCGACAGGAAACACGCGTTTTAATCCGTCATTATCCGGGAATATCGAGTCCTCCGGCTCCTCGTCCCGCGAATCAACATGAGTGACCCTTGGCAGGAGTGTTTGGATCTGTGTGTGGAAGTCACCAAACAGGCTGGCAAGGTGAATGAAGAACCCTCCCCTTGCTGTCACTTTGTGGGAGTAGAGTCCACTTGTATCTGTGTCATGGCAGAAGGGACTTTGCAGGATGTGATCAAATGAGATCCGAGAAGATCACTTGATGTTTCAATATTCACATATAGCCCTTTGAGGTCAGACAGGTGTCCAAGCGTCTCAAGTGATGGTCAGAACGTTCACTTAAAATGTGTCAAAAGATAGTAAGGAGATGTGTTTTCACTTTGATTCAACCCATACATTACAGCCGCCTCGTCACGCAGCTTCCCAAATACACTGCGAAAACTACAATGGACAAAACAAGACAAGAGAAAGCATTTCTTAGATCAAAAATAAGGGTTTACACTAAGTAAGGAAGCGTAATAAGAGTAATGTTATGTTAAGTTACCATGAAAGACATTTGTGATCATCTCTTGACACGTCACACGTGGCACACGTGACTGCAGCAGCAGGCGCTAAAATGCTGGGTTTTTATCTCGCTGTCGCTGCCAGATGATCCGCGAGGCGCTGCAGAAGGACATCGCCGTCATGCAGAAGAGCTCGCCAGTGGACCTGGTGACCGAGACGGACCAGAGAGTGGAACAGCTCATCATCTCCTCCATCAAGGAGAAGTACCCCGCTCACCGGTAAATGACCACAGGGACACGAGGGGGGGGGGGGGGGGGAGTTTTTTTTTCTGTATCTCTTTATCCCTTAAAGTTTGGTCCATTCATCTCTTCTTCACATTTTATTTTTCCACACTAAAAAAGTTCATGACTAAATACGCTCAGTGTCTTTATTAATAGACAATAAGTGCAATAATACGACCAACGCTGCATCCAAAGTTTATTTTCTTTCTGACGCCAAGCTTCATCGGCGAGGAGTCGGTGGCGGCAGGTGCTCCCAGCGTTCTGACGGACGATCCCACCTGGATCATCGACCCGATCGATGGCACCACCAACTTTGTTCACAGGTACCGCCTCCCGGCGACGGCAGTGATTTGTCGAATACTCGACTCCTGATTGGTCAACGGCAGGCTTTCACCGTGCGCCGCCTCCCCTTCAAGCCACTGCGGTGTGGTGCGGTTGCCATGGCTACGGTACCCACTGCGAGGGATGCAATATTCTTTTAAACAGCAGAAAAGTTTTTAAATCCTCAAAGATAGTTTGATTCCTGTATTGTATTAAAGTATCTTATGGCGGGGAACCGGCTTACCATCTGAACCCTGGGTTCATTATGCAGTAACGACCCGCTCGCTGTACATTAAGCCTTATACAAGCCATTAAGAAGCCTGATCGGGCACTGGATTGAGTTTATCTCCTATCTCTTTTTATCTTTTAATTGGGTTCTCTCTCGGATTGTCCTCTCCGTCAGGGATAATTAGACAATGTAGATGAAACTGAACAGATAATAGAAATTGAATCCTCCGAGCTTAAACCCCGAAGGGAGTTCATTAAAGGGAATGTTTTTTCTTGTATTAAAAATTCCTTTCATGCAGGTTCCCTTTTGTGTCCGTGTCCATCGGCTTCACCGTGAAGAAAGAGGTACGCGTCACTGTTTGCGAGTCAAGCGTTTTCTTTTGACACCGTAACATCTTAATTAGATGGAACCATAAGATACTCATTACCTCAGTGACCCAGGGAGTTCCTGATGAGTAGCAGCTTTCTGCGGTTCTATTCTCAGCCCCCCCACCCCCCCTCAACGCCGCATTCAATCCCAGCGGGTTCTCCTGTGCTGCCTCTCGCCCTCAGATCGAGTTCGGGGTCGTCTACAGCTGCATCGAGGACAAGATGTACACGGCGCGGAAAGGGAAGGGGGCGTTCTGCAACGGAGACCCCATCAAGGTGTCCGGACAGGAAGGTAAACGCTGGACATCGCGTGTTGTGGTTCTCCACAAGTCCACCAGGTGGAGCTAAAGTCAACGAGGTGCGCTCCGGTGTTTCTTTCGGTGCACTCAACTGGTGCTTACTGGTGCTTTTCCGTGTCATCGAAGATATCAGCCAGTCCCTGGTGCTCACGGAGATGAACTTCAACAAGGATCCCGAACGTTTCCAAGCGATGTTGGCCAACGTCGAGAGCATCCTCACCATCCCCGTGCACGGGTAAACACACACACACACACACACACACACACGGCGCTGCCGCGTGGTCTACTGACAGAAGAACATGCAATGAGATGTTTCTCCACACAGCAGCAGTGAGCTCCGTTACTCAAAGTATATCTAAAGATAAAAGCGTGATCCACTATCAATCAATGTTGCACAATAAAGCCCCCCCCCCCCCACATGTTTCACCTGTGAATCACGCTTTTTAATGTGAAGCAGCAGTGTTTATTTTTACATTTGAAAGCACTTCACGGAGGGGACGACCCCCCCCCCCCCCGCCTCCAGTCGCCTGATGTGCGAAGCACGCGACGCGGCGCCAATCGGCAACGATGCCGCGTCTTCGGAAGCAATTAAACACCTAACCAAGCAATGATCCCACGAATCCCACCTGTGTCCTCAGCATCCGCTCGCCGGGCAGCGCGGCCGTCAACATGTGTCTGGTGGCGTGCGGGTCGGCCGACGCTTACTACCACATGGGCATCCACTGCTGGGACATGGCCGGAGGGGCGGCGGTGGTTACCGAGGCCGGGGGAGTCGTCATGGACATTTCGGGTGAGGCACCGCTCGGGAAGCGCGGCGAAAAGAGTGAAAACCTCCTTTTTTTTAAACATTGGAGGCCTCTTTAGACGCTTCGTCCTCTTTGGGATCAAACGATATGTAACAATCCAAATCAAAGCGGTGCACATCGATGGCAAAAGAGCGACCGGCTGGTTTGGCGGCGGAGGTGACGTTCCCCTCTGCACGTCTCTCCTGCAGGGGGACCCTTTGATCTGATGTCTCGGAGGCTGATCGTCGGCAGCAGCAGAGCCGTCGCAGAGCGCATCGCCGAGCGGGTCACCGAGCTGCACGTCGGCAGGGACGACGCGGAGGGGTAGCGCGCTCGCTTCTGTGTTTTAGCGAGTCACGATTAGGCCTCAAGAGGTAAAACCATGAACTTAAAGTCCTCCGACGGGACTTGAGACTTCTCTCTGCTTTCTGTAGAAGTCCCTGTTGTGTTTCCACATTCTGCCTCTCACACATTTAGACTTTTTAGTCTATTTAGTTTACAATTGTGTTTGCTAATACTGCCTGTGTTTTGACATTTCCTGTCATCTATATTCATTCCTGGAACAATTCCTCTTCACGGCGTTATTGTATGTATTTTAGTGTAAATGTCTTCAGTTGAACAGATATTATTGCTTATGCACAGCTTTGTGCTGCATGTTTATCCACATTCCACGACAACACAACGTGCACACTTTAGTGCAAAAGTGCATAAACAAAACACATGTATCTTTACGTAAATCAGAAGTTGGTCCAACAACCTGTACTTTTAATGACTTTATTGTGTAACTTCTTCTCGGGCCGCAACACGCCGACTGGATGGAGCGAATAAAGAGGACTATAAATACCTCGTGCGAGGCCCCGCCTCTTTGTGACACACCGCAGACGGATAAATGCATGTCATTAAAGCCGCGCTGCGACAGCTGTCGGCATGAATCCACATGTCGGCTCTGCTCGTAAACCGAAGACTAGACATTAGCGAAAGGAGTAAAAACCTGAGCACCGGGCGCTTGTGCACAAAAACGCTGAATTTCTTCGACTAGAAGAAACGATTCCAGAAAATCTGCCAAAACTGATTCACCGACACAAAACAAAAGCTTCTTAAATTATCCGGCACCACTGGTGGAGATGGAAAAGTTCTCTATTGAATCTCCAGCAAGGCTCCTGAACACCTCGCCGACATTCTGACCTCAAGTAGACGTCCTTATTTGCTCCGACTCAGAAAACCGATGAACTGCCTCCTTGTTTCTGAAACCTATAAAGCGGAGAACATGAAGAGAGTCTCCTGCTTTCTTCATGTTGCTTCATCCGCCGTGATCTAGTGGAGAGATGAAAGCATTTACAGCCATTCTGTGGCATTCTCTGCTGCCATTTCATTCAGCGCTGCAGAAAAACTGCACCTGCAAAGCGGCCGACTGACCCCCCCCCCCACCCCCCTTCTTCTTTTTTCCACCTTGCGTTGGCAGATAACTAACCACTTTCCTTGAGCAAACTCGTGTCCTGTACTGCTGGAGGGGGAGGGGGAGGGGGGGGGGCCCTCCCGAGGACTCAACGGTCCGTGTTAGTCTGCAGCAGGGGGGGGGGGGAGGGGGCTCAGGCGTAATCGACTCAGCCAGCCGAAAGCAACGTGCTCCTGTCGACTCCACCTTCGCATCAACACCTGCTCGCGTTGCCGCTTCCTCAGTTTGTGTGTGTGTGTGTGTGTGTGTGTGTGTGTGTGTGTGTGTGTGTGTGTGTGTTCGTTCTTTACGACGTGGCTGTGTTGCTACACGCCGCAACTGTTCCCCCAGTTTTGGGTTAGACATCTGTAGAGCTCTTAGATCGACGTTTGTGTTCCACGTGCTTCGTCTCCCCCCCCCCCCCAGACTGTGGGCACCGGCAGGTCGCTAAAAGTTCCTCTTTTTTGGTTAAATGTTTGGTTGCCATAGCAATCTGATCAGTCACTTTGGTGACTTCTCATCTTTCATCGTTTCACAACCTCCTGAAGTCACGCGGGGGGGGGGGGGGGGCGGGCGGTGGGGTGTGAAGGACTCCAGACAGGAAACGACATGCTCGTCTCTCAGCTCTGTACCGCTGACCTTCGGCGGGCCCTCGAACACAGCTGTGATTCCGGGGGAACCAAAACGTTCCAAAGCATCCGTCATCCCCGGATTAATTATTCATTACGAACCTGCCGGCGGGACAGCGGGACTCATGTATTTGTTTCTGCTCGTCCCATCGCTTCCCTCCGCATGTCTCCCATCGGTTTTGCCATTTTTAGTGCACGGCGGCGGCGGCTCAAAAACCCAAACTTTTACCACGCGCGCCGATGCGGACGAGTCCCACGGGCTGGTTTTTGGCGGCCCGTGGGCCCGCAGGAGGAGGCCGGTGTTTGCCCGCTGTTATCGGGCGGCGATCAAAGAGCGAAAGAGGACAAGAGGAAGGATGCACGCGTCGGTGCTCGTCCCCCCTCTGTGCCAACGCAGAAGAGCCAACCGCTGGACCTATTATAACACATAAAGTAGAGTTATGCAAGGTGTGGCGGTGACTAAGGTGTCTGAACCAGCCCCGGATTATTATTTTTTTTTTTTTTAATACAGATTTCAGAATTTGGTTACATTCACAGCAACTCTCAAAAGGCCTCTCAAATACATGATATAATAATGACGGCTGCCGTTAGCGAGCTCTGCAGGAAGCCGGCGTCTCCTCGGGTTCCAGGTCGTCGGCACGTCGACAGGTGATTCAACGGTCTTGTCTTACCGCAAGGTTTGGCCTCCGGCGACTTCCGGCGTGTTCGAAGGGAAGCGCCACGAGGACTCAAGTGAAGAGCGGTCTACTTGCATTTCACAGTTGCAAATCCACTTTTATCTGTGGCAGCAAATCAAACTGTTTGGTGAAAAATGCTTCTTTTAATTGGTCTCAGAGCATTGCTGTTTGATATTAGCAATGGCTCCTTATTGTCCCCCTCACCCCCCCCCCCGAGCAGGAGAATGCATTTACGTAACCCGGGCATTCGGGCGTTGACTCACCAGGAGACCGTTTCAAGTTATTTTCCACCAGCGGGGGCACCAAGAAAGGACGTAAAGGGAAAGCACAATAGCTGTGAAAGTGTCATGAAGTGTACAAGTGGCATTTACAAGGTTTTTTTGTTTTCTCCTCATCAAATCTGGTCCGCTTTAACGCGTGCGCATGTGGCCAAAGGAAGTGTGCGGCAGGGTGTGTTGTCCCGAAAACACCCGGTGAAATTTTTCCACACGTCGTCGTGTTGTTGCAGGTCGGCCCTCGCAGCGCGCTTCTTCCTTTGGGTCGGTCTCCTGCAGGAGGGCGGTGCTGGTACTTTTCCCCCATTGTGTCACGCCAGTCAACGCAAAAAAGAAGTTGCTTAATCTCTCCGACTTAAGGCGGAGTTCATCTCAGGACTGAGCACTGTTACCCTGGAGCTACTGACAGCTGGTCCACCTTTTCTTCACAAGGTCAGGTTTACGTTCCCTTTTTTCCAATGATACCTGTGTATATGTTTTGTAGTGCAATATCTGTCATTGCATGCCACTCAAAGCTTCTACCTCACTGCATGTTGTGATATTGGGTAACTTTCTTTGCTTTCATCTTTTTTCCAGCCAGTAAAAAAACCAGATATCACAGATATTGGAATATGACGCATTCAGCAGTAATATAGTAAGACACTGACTGCTCAGTACTTAATTTTCTTGATAAATGTCTTACTTTTACTCAAATGTGGTTTCAAAAGTGGGTCTTTTAAACAGAGTATTTTCACGCTGCAGTATTAGTACTTTTACCCCCACCATTGACACCGCAACTAATCTTTAAATCATGTTTAAATATGTAAAACGAATTTCAAAGTAAAGTATTTTCTTTTTAAATTTATCGCATGTAATACGCAGGAAATTGAGTGCATTTAATTCCTCCATCAATTTACCGTCTCTTTACATTTCAAAACGTGAAACCTGGGTGCGCCCCCTGGTGGTGGTTTGTTACCGAGCAGGACAACAAGATGCAGGGAAGTGTTGCCCAACTCTTTCGTGCTAAGCACGCAGGACTAGAAGCATTGCATTGTGGGTCCTCAGCAACGGTTGTCATTATCAACACATTTTTCAACACGCTTTTCAAAAGTGTATCGTGTTTCTAATGAATGATAAACGTGAGTCCTAGCTGCACTTTTTCAAGCTTTCCTCCCTCCACAGGTTCTCCTCAGCAAAGACCCCCCCCGTGCACCCGTGATGGCGGACCCGTGGCAGACGGCCTATGACTTCGCTGTCCAGGTGGCAAGAGCAGCTGGAGCGGTACGTAGGAGGAGCCCGACATGACTGGGAGTCCGTTGGCTCTGATACCTTGGAAGAACCCCCCCCCCCCTACCCCCTTACTCTTCTACTCTTTGTTCAGGTCATCAGGAAAGCCGGGGAGGAGGAAATAAAGATCCAGACGAAGAGCTCCGCCGTGGACCTCGTCACCAAGACCGACGAGAGGGTGGAGAAGATCATCATCGGGTCTCTGAAGGAGCAATTCGGAGATGGCACACACTGGTAAGTCACCCCCCCCCCCGCCCCCAACACACACACACACATACACACATCTTTGATCTGTTTGGTGCATTTATTGATATCTGTCACCGGTTCTTTCCGTGCTGCAGTTTCATCGGAGAAGAGTCCGTCTCAAAGGGGGAGGCGTGTATCTTGACCGATAAGCCCACGTGGATCATAGACCCCGTCGACGGCACCACCAACTTTGTGCATGGGTGAGAGGGCAGATGTGCAGGGTTTTAGGGTGGATCCATTGGCGGGAATGTAAGATAAAGAACGTAACCAGGACGCTCCTCCCCACAGATTCCCCTTCGTCGCCGTGTCCATCGCTTTTGCCGTCAATAAGCAGGTACGTCAAATCCATCGGCAGTCTTTCCGAAGCGCTTCATCCAGATGTGCGAGGTCAAAGGTCGGTCTTTCTTTTCAGCTGGAGTTCGGTGTGGTGTACAGCTGCTTGGAAGACAAAATGTACAAAGCGAGGAAGGGCCAGGGAGCGTTCTGCGACGATGAACAGATCCAGGTGTCCGATGTAAAAGGTGACACGGCGTGTGTGTGTGTGTGTGTGTGTGTCCCGCTGTCACACCTGTAACCTTTTGCCTTTTCTGCCGTTGAAGATATCCACAAGTCCATCATCATCTCGGAGCACGGAACCGACCGCAGCATAGAGAAAGTGACCAAGATCTTCTCCACCATGCAGAAGATCCTCCGCATCCCAGTGCACGGGTCAGTGCGCCCCCGGCAACATTTTACCGCTCTCGCCTCCTGGACCTGTCAATCATCAGATAGCCACGCCCTCAGTGGTTAATGAATTAGTTACATAGTTTTAAATATGGTTGCCAAATATCTTCTTCTTCCTTTAACTAAATAATAAATACCTGCGTCCTGACAGGCTGCGGGGGTCGGGCACAGCTGCCACTAACATGTGCCTGGTGGCGTCGGGGGCGGTGGAGGCCTTCTTCGAGATCGGGATCCACTGCTGGGACATTGCTGCCGGAGCGGTTATCGTCCAGGAAGCCGGAGGACTCGTCCTGGATGTGGACGGTGCGTAAGAAAGAGAACCCCCCCCCCCCGAAAAATATCAAGGGATGTTTGTTGGTGGGGGGGAAACCCTTTTTATTAAAAGCTCTTATTTGACCATCCAGGGGGACCCTTCGATCTGATGTCTCGAAGGATGATGTCAGCCAACAACGACGTTATCGCTCGGAGGATCATCAAGGAGATCGAACTGTTCCCCGTTGTGAGGGACGACGCTCCGGTGCAGAAGAAATGAGCAAACAGGAGCAACGCTTTCTGTCCTGAATAAAGATTTTCTTTTTTTTTAATTATTTGCATACTGGGTGTTTCACTGGCTGCACATTATTAAAATAAAGGAATTCATTTCATTTCAGTCGTTTTTTTTTTTTGTCTTCTGTCTCTGGCCCACCGGCTCTTTTTGCACAAATATCCTTTTGGTTTTTTTCCCCACTTCTGAAATCCACCACAAGGGATCCGTGCACGTTTTTTGGTGCTTCATTTCGGCCCAATTTAAAGTCCCCCAACGGTTCGCTGGAGAAGCTGCTGTGACCCTGATGCTTGTTTTGACTGGATCACTGAATTTATCTTTCCTCCCTGCGTCTCGCGTGGCGCTAAATGTTTAATAATTGTCTTTAGAGGCAACGGTCTTTTAGCGCTGAGCTGAGTCGATGGTGAAGTGAACAACTTCACCTTGTTGCCCGAGAGCCTCTATTTCAGCATTGGATCTAGTTTATTTATTGCGCTCGTGCTCCCGATGGCCACTAGAGGCCAGTAATGCATCAGCAGTCAGACCGGATCTGACACTAGTGATGGAACTTAATATTTGTTTGAAGTTTATATCGTGGATTTTGGCACATGAAGAACATTTTAAGTCAAACAATGAGGGAAATAAACGACCCCACCCAAGACATGATGCCCTTTTTTTTTTTTTTTCCTTTGAAATTTTTCCTCATTTCTTTTATTTTTCTTCTTTTTGTCTTAATTTTTCCCAGTAAATTAAGAGCTGGCTACGAGATCGGTCACACGTGAAGAATGAAAAGGTGGATGAGCGCGCTGAGAGTGAAAACTACCAGCGACGGAGGAGCAGAGCTGCAGCTCCAGCAGCAGCAACAACACAAACAGCAGGAACAACAACAGCAGCAGCAACAACAGCAGGAGGCAGAGAGGGGGGGTGAACTAGTGCCTTTGAAATATAAATAACTGCAATTTCTTTGTATAATTATGATACTATACATCTGCCACTGGCGTGGTGTGTGTGTGTGTGTGACGTTCTAATGGAGATGCTGTTGTCTGTCAGTACTTTGAGCATCAGATGTGAAATATGGAGCTTTTTTTCTTTTTTCTCCATCATCATGTAAGGAGAACGGCGTGAGATGATGTGTCGCACGAGAGCCGGGCCGGATGACAGTTGCAAATATAGTACGTTTTAACATTTGCCAGAGCTCGCCCAGGGTACCAGATGGCTGGAATTTGCCTTGTAGGACAATACAGTAAATGCCACAGAGGTCAGGGGACCACTCACACACACACACACACACACACACACACACACACACACACACGTTTCAGAAAAAATAATTTAGCATATTTATTTAAACTATTTCTGTATCCTTATTCTGAACCTTTTTAATGCAAGCACATTTGAACAACTCATAATTAAATAGAAGGCTAATGGCCTAATGTATGCATTATTAAGAAGTGAATTTATTTACATACTAAATATGTTTATTCTGTAACTTCTGTATGTGCTTTATGTATCTTTTACCTCTCAATCATTCTATTGCAAAGGAATAAATTGTTTTATTTGTCTAGATTATATTCTATTAGAAATCATATTTTTTACATATTTTGAATATCAAAGTCATCATTTGAAGCCTAATTGAGCCTTTAGAGGCAGTGTGGAATAAAGACATTGGTTTATAACACATCGCGTGATGTGGGGTGCGGAGGCCGATCAATGAGCCGATGACGTATGGAGGTCCTGGTCCTCCTATAAATAAACTGAATTTGAATTGAACCGCCCATTCGGCTGGACGACCGTTACGCTTCTACAAGACCATTGAAATGCTCTCAACGGTGTTCACATCTGGTCGGTTGTCAGGTTTCCCAATGGCCGACCCACCAGCTGCGCAGCAGGTTTAAGGACTCGTCGTCACGTTCGCTTCATTATTCCGATCATTTGCTTGCTTGTCGGAGCTTTTTCGCTCCCCGGAATCAATGGTAAATTGTCCTTGGCCAAATACTGTAACAGGCACAATCTCTACCAAATTAAGCCGCGGGTCATTTTAAGGGTTTTGATTGCCCGGTCGAAGGTGTTCGCTATTTGCCCGAGACTCCAGCTATCTGCTGAATTCTCAGGCCTTTTCAAGGTGCTGTCGGATTCAATTAAAATCCCCGACTGCTGAGGCAGTTTAAAGTCGGCGGAGCGGGCGGCGGGGGGGGGGGGGAACAGAGGTCCAGAGAAGTGACACCGCAATGCTGAGGCGTTGGAAGCAGAGCTGGTTCCCAGTTGTTGAGGCTGCCGCGTCGGCCTGATTGCTTCCAACGGCCCGAGGGCCCCCCCACGAAGGAAAGGAGACCGCGTGGAGCTTCCTGTGGAATTGAGCTGACATTGAGCGCCTCTTTCGGGCTGTGACTGTGACCATGTAGGGCAGAATTGATGAATCCATACACAGGTGTATGAGTTTGGACTTGATACCAGAATCCAGGTTTCCGTCCTCTGGCTAATTGCACAGCAGACGCTTATTATGTTTGACTTGATTGCTTCTGGTTAATTGATTAGAAGCACATTGTGCTTCCAGTCATTGTTAATCTTTTAAACATACGCTGTTGTATGTAAACATATTAAAGGAAGGCGAGCTTCTGTCCAATCAACAGTGTCGATCAAGAGTATGCCAGCGTTGCCTGAGATATTTCTTAAACTCATTGCATGGATTTAAGGGGGAAAACATTATTTTGTCGATTTAGCTAATTGACTGAGCGCCTCCACCCTGCTCCTTATGCACCAGATTTTGCGGCCCCCCCACTGCATGCATCATCGTGACAAGAGAAGAGGGAGCAAATTGACACGTCCTCCATCATTTTCCCTTCAAGTGCCTTTACGGAGGGAAAATGTGCCGACGTGGCTCCGGGGGGGGAGAGGAATTCGGAAATAGTGACCAAGAAGGTACCGTTAAAACCCCTCGAGAGCTGCAATCTGGAGAAAGAGGAGTAGCGGCTGCCCCCCCACCCCCCACCCCCCCGGAAGCAGAGACAATAAGATCCCGCTCTCCGGGTTTGTCTTCTTCCAGTTTGGGATGGGAGAGGGGGGGGGGGGGGGGGCACTCGCCTAATCTGTAGAAATGATGTACGACGTAACGGCTCGATTATAATGTATGTATTCAGCAATCAATAATGCAGAGTATATGTTGTATATTGGGCTCCGGGATCAATAGCGCCGGGAGTTTAAGAGAGCAAAAGAAGCCTCGCTGCCTGAATTCCTGATTTCCCACCATTAATGTCTAAGTGTGTCAGCGGGTGTAATGGAATTGAACACTGGGACCATCAGAAGCACAAGAGCCCCTCAGATAACCGCTGAGAGTCCGTCGGTTCTGCTTCAGCAGAGCAAGAAACACGGGGTGGGTGGGTGGGCGGGGGGGGGGGGGGGGGGGGGGGGGGGGTGGGCGCTGCAGAAGATTGAGTCCGCGAGTCCTGTGGGTGCAGCAGGGAACGGCACAGTAAACAAACCGTAACCGTAAATCCAAGTGGAAGAGACAGGAAGCCTTTTAATTCGGGCTAGTTAGCACTAGCTGTCAGCGTTGGGTGATCCAGGCCCGCGGGTCGCTGTAAGTGCTGCGGACACCCGGTGTAATGAAGTACCGGTTTTACGGTGAGCCCCCCCCCCACCCCCCGGCTTCTGAAGGAATTAGCTCGGTCCTGGCCCGGCGGCCACGCCGAGTCCCGGGGTTTGTTTCTGCATTTACGCTGAGTCGGGACACATTTCGGGGGCCAAGCTGTCCGGACGCGGGCTGTTCTTTCTGCGGTCGGATCGATGCATCCTGACAATCCCGAGGAAACGGTTTCCGGACGTGGCAACGGAATTCCTGAACTGAGCGCTAAGAGACGCGCGACGTGTGAGCGGCGTCCATCAAAGGCCGCTCAAATCGATGGGGATATTAGCAGCGCCCCTCACACACAGATATAGACAAAATCAATAGTGATAATCCTAAGTAATAGCGCTTGAGGCCTTTCCTACATTTATTTTAACGGATTTATTTATTTATTTTGGCCCCTTGGAGGTTTCCCTGACAGAGTAATTGCTCGCTTAAGTGCTCCATTTTCTCCTTTAGTCTCCTTTGTCTTCTATGTCCATCGTTATCGATCCGCTAAACACGCACTACGTGTCTATATTTGCTTCTTTTTTTTTTCTCATACCGCACAGATTTAATTGCACCTGCTGACGCCGTGCTCTCGGCCTGAGTGCGCACATCTCGTCCTTCGGTTACCACTTGCCACCTGTCCTTATGTGTTACAGTCCTAAGTGGTTTCGTGTGAAATACGCGCCCTCCCGAGGTGGATTTACCCACCTCCCGCGCCATGTGCCGGTCTATCGCCGCTGGTTTCTCGGTGTCATTCAGCTTGTTTCGGGATGTGAGGACGAGGAATCAATATCCCGCCCGGTGCCTGCGTAGGCGTCGGTAATTAGCAGCTACAGCCTCAGACCGGTGGCAGATGGATCAAACTGCACAGGGGGGGGAAGGTTTCCTATTAGTCGCTAATTTGACAAATAACCATGCAGAATGTGCCAACCTCACCTTGCACTTTGGCACTTTTAATTGACAGGAGTGGTGGATCTCACGGAAGTTTCAAACTCTTAATTGGAGATTTAAAGGAGACATCTGCCGGTATGAAATGCAACGAAAACGAAAAGTTTTCTCCGTGTGACCAAGCGCGATATAAATGTATATCTTCTCTGGAAATAAAAACAAGGAATCACCGTTTGATAAAAGAAAAAATGTCCACATCTTAAGTCGCCTGTTGTGTCGGAACATTTTGTGTTTAAATGCTGCATAAATGCTGCAACACACTGTTTTCTGTACTGATTAAACTAAAAAAGATCACATGTATTAATTAGGGAGCCTCAAAGCTCCTGGACGGAGTTTTCTTTTAGCTGTGTGCTAAGCTAAGCTAAGCTAGGCTAGGCTAGGCTAACGGGGATCCGTCTTACCCTCATTAAGAAAGCAGACGAGCAAATGGTGCCAATGGATTAGAGCGTCATTATTTGAACCGCGTCCTCTTCTGTTTTTGGCTTTCACAACAAACAACAAATCATTCGGTCGCAAACAAGAAGCATCTAATTAAATTCCACAAAATGTCTTTAAGCCGATTTATATCGGTTTACAGCATGTCAGGCAGCCGCTCGTGTGTGGGTGGCCCCCGCGAGGCCCCCCGGCGACACCGTGTCACCGCGTGTCACCCTCGTGACTGGGAACAGTCACCCCTCCCTCCTCGAATCCGCAGAGAAGGCAGTCATTACAGCACGGGCCGCCCCCCCCACCCCCCAAAGGCAAAGCCACCGCGCATTTGAATAATCTATTGCACCGACCCGTACATTTGCATATCCGGGCACTTCCAAGTCACTGGGGCACCATGATTCACTCCCCCACCCCCCCCCCCCCCCCCCCCCGCCCCGGCTGTGTTGTTGCTAGCATGAAGCGGGATGGATATTAAGCTTGTTTCAACGCAAGTTCCCTCATGAATCTTTAAGGCCGCTGTGTAATAAGAAAAAGAAAAATGCGAGGCGACGCCACCAGACTGTGGAATCACTTTGCTTCTCCATCCTGAGGCGGCGGCGGCGTGGGAAGTTCCGTCCACAAGCAGATACCTGACAGGGCTCAGAGTTGCAGAAGAGGAATGAGTGTGAATTTAACAATTGCCGGTTGAAGAGTGTAAAGAGAGGGTGTGTGTGTGTGTGTGTGTGTGTGTGTGTGTGCGGCGGACCTCCTCGATATCTAATGGATACGGCCTCCGAAGGATTTAGGGATGGCCCCTTGCGGCTCGCCTGCTGAAATGGAGCTTTGCACGGGACTCCGTCCTTCCGGGAAGGCTTCCCGGCCGTGAGTCACATGGGGGGGGAAAACTCTGCGGTTGCTCGGTGTGGCACAACAAACAAAATAATTAAATCTGCTCTGTGACCTTTCGCGATGTTCCGACATTTGCTTAGATGGACGTTGGAGCAGAGGGGGGGGGGGATTACCTTGGAAAGAAAAGGGGAAAAAAAGCACCAGAGGAGCCGCGCGAGTGAAAGATGTTGAGTTTGTCACGAAAAAGACGGACGGGCAGATCGCGCTGGCTCAGTGTCCTCGGGGACAGACGGGCTCCTGTTAAGAGTCACATTTTGTGAGAAGCTCCTCTCATTTTCTGAAGCGGGGAGAGAGAGCGAGAGAGAAAGAGAGAGAAAGAGAGAGAAAGAGAGAGAGCAGACCTGCTTCGGGCTTGTTAGGCCGATGGCGCCTGTTAAGGTTTATGGCCTGTGTCGAGCAGAAAGTCCACAATCAACCACCGTGACACGCGAGATAACGGAGGAGAAAGCGGATGGATCCTCTCAGCGGTGTGTTTGAAGAGCCGCCCTCCCAAAACTTTAACGAGTGATGACATCATCGGGACAGTGGATCTCATTCCGATATCCAGTGAACATCTTTGGATATCTAGAAATGTAAAATGTTGCAAAAATGTTGCCTACATACAGTTATTTCATATTGTGTTGTGATCGTTTTGTATCACATCTTGTGTTATTTCCTGCTACGGAGGAGCGGAAACTTATTGACAAACAAACAATTAAATAAAAGCCTGGAAACAACAAACCAACCCTGCGGTCATATCTTATCATCGCCCACGCCGCCGCGCAGTCTCGCTCTCTGGCGGTGCCGGGTGTCGGCGCCATGGGTCCGGAGCGGCGGGTCCGGGTCAGAGGTCGCCTGGAGAGCCAACAGAAGCCCCCGCTGAATAGATGATTCAACTTTGGCGGCCTGTTACTGTTGCTTGGATACCGTGTGGCTCTAATTAAACAGTTTAGTAGTAAACACGCTCTCCCGTTAACCTCGGCTTCGCGCGCTGTCCACGCCGTTGCCGGCGACTGGAGACGGAAATTCAATTCCTCGCAAAAAAACGCCTAAAAACTCGCCTAAAGCCAAATGTGTTGGATGGAAGATCAGTTTGGAGGCGGATCTGCCTTCAAGGGTCACAGACCGACGACCCCCCCCCCACCCCCCATGTGGAGACCCGCTCTCCTGCTTGTTATTTTTTCACATTAGAACACCACACGATTACATAAAGTCACGATTGAGCACCGTTTTTTTACAAACAACAAACTCCTTTTATATTTCTTGAAAGCCTGAATGTTCCTCCTGGGACCCGGAGCTCTTTTTAGCGATTAGGAAAGCTGCACCACTCGCAGAGTCTGCTCTTTGAATTAAGTCCCCCCCCCCCCCGCCCCGCCCCTCTCCAGTAGGCCTCTCCTCACCAGGCTGCTCTTGCGGGCTAATTGGCCTCGCCGTCGACGTGCAGTGTTTTTACCCGGGCCAGGGGGACGGGAGGAACCGGCAAGAGTGGAAGGGGGCGCCGCCGCTCCCCTACAGCCAGCTGCACGGACGGCCTGTCCTTGTAACCCCCCCCCCCCCCCCCCCGCCCCCGCTGTGCCTGGTCGGGACGTAAAAACCCTTCTCTGCGTGATAGTGAGAGTCATCGTTAGCATGAACAAGAGACAATTTCCATTGTAAATGACAACAGCTAATTACGTTTTAACAGTACACAGAAAATACTGTCAGCGTAACCGATGCATTGTCTTCTGTTCATCTGCTGCATGATGCTCTCTGGCGCCGCCACCCGACGTCGTTGAAATGCGGTTCGCTCCCGGACGACGAGCACTCCGCACCGGCAGGGTCCACGAAGGTGCTCGGGGTGTCTGGCGTTCTCTGAGAGACAAATCAATGACCAGGGAAAATGCCATGTTGCAGCGGAGGAATGCAAACGGCCTGTCGGCGGTTTGGGAGTCAAACAAAGAGACACAGCTGACCTGGAGGAGAGAGAGTGTGAAATATCAAACGTCTTAGGGGTGACACTGCGGTTGTTGATTTTTCTTTTTCAGGGGTTTTTTTTTCGTTCAAGTACATCAAACATTTCCTGAACACGGTTCTGTAGCAGAGAGTCTGCGGATTAATGAGAGCATGCGCCTCCGTCAGGTGGGATTTGTGCCATTATTCAGTAAATCCTAGATTATTAAATTACACAGACGGAAAGAACTGCACCGGCCTAACAGGAATTGCACCCTTATTTCAAACTAAAAGTCCGTGAGCAAGCCCCGGAAGAATAACGGCCAAAACCCCGGCTGCCCCAAAATGCAGAATTTCAGCCTTTCGTTCCTTGTTTGTGTCACAAGCGAGTCCACTTTCCTGCTGCTAATACCCAATTAGGGAGATGATTATTGATTTGGGTGTTGAAAGTTTGACTGCTAATCTCCCCTCTCTCAGGTTGAGGCAATCAATAGGTGAGTGTAATGAGCAACCTGGTTTCTCAGTGCTAACAAATAGAATTAGATTTCTACTGAATACAGATTTTTTTAATGCAATTGACGGAATATTTGGGCTGCAGAAATCTCCAGTGTTCATTTTGCTTGACTAACACGCTGTGCAGCACACACGTGACAATGTTATTTTTCTTTGCCAGTAACACCAAAAAATGTTTAGGCTAGTTAGCATCTCGGTAAAAGAGCACGAAAGCCATTTCGGGACTCCGAAGGTATCTGTTTATCGAAAGCGTCACTTGCGAAGCCACCTCTGAAGTCTCAGTGCTTGCATCTGAAATGTCAAGACCCTCGGGTGCCTATAAACAAACCGTGATTAAGAGCAAAGTTAAGCTAACGCCACCAAATAGCTACGGGAACAGCGTGATTATGGCTAATTACCTCCAGAAGGCAATGGCCTACCCGCCTCCTTTTTTTTGTTGTTGTTTCACCAACTTTGTCATGATGAAAGGGCCTCGTGAATGAATGACTGGTTGTTTGTTGCTGAAATGGTCAAAGGGAAATTGGAAGGGGGTGCGGGAGGGGGGGGGGGGGTAATTTAAAGAGGAACTTGTTCTTCAAGGACGACACAGCGACACAGTTGTTCTCGCCACACGGATCCGAGAACATTTCGCGCCGTGTTCCCAATCAACACCTCAGCGGGGCATTCTTTCTCGATCCGGGATGCCATTTTTAACCTGTTTGTATATAAGTATGTATTTTTAAACCTTGAGTCTTAAGATTCACCGTCACCTGCTCCGGTGTTGAGGAAATGTCGCGTTTGCCTCCTGGTTGTCGCTTCCCTCTGAAGAGACGCTACGCCGCGATGGCGTCTCCGCGGGCCGCGTCCTCTTTTCGGAGACGGCGTGTTAAAATGCAGGAAATCAGCTCAGCACATTAAATCTCTCACGTTTGGTCTTTCACAACTTACTCAGAAATGCTGTGAGATGTGCGACAGTGGCAAATGTAATAATAAGTCTGCTCCACATCTTTAAGGATAATAAAAAGCCAAATAAGCTTTTACAACATTCCAACATGAGCAACATCATATCAGAGAATCAAACCGATATTTCCAGAGGGAGTTGGTGGAGACCAAAGAAGGGCTCGAAGTAAATGTTGCAATGAATGAATTATATTCATTGTGTAAACAAAAACTACTACAAGTTAACACCTTCAACTGGGTTAGCTTTCACTTTCCCTCCCTTGTCCCTTTTTTCTTCAAAAGTTTCCACTTTCCTCACTTGCCGGGGGGGGGGGAGTCTTTACAGGTACACTCCTGCAAAAGTTTGCTCAGCTCATTTGCAAAGCTGGGTTAAGCGTATGTAAACGAGATGCACACCGAGTACGTCGGAAGGGCCGGAAACAAACACTTTCCCCTCCTCCCCTTCCCCCTCCTCCCCCCCCTCCCCTTGAAAGACAGAGTGACAGCTATTTAAATGCAAACTGTCATTAACAAACACAACCCCGCGCGACACCTGCTTTAATCACGGCAACAAAGGCGCAGCGAGTGGCCGAGAAGGAGCCCCCGCGCTCCGTGTGATATTCAAATGACGGGGCGGTGCAAAGGCGCAAAAACAACAACATCAAAGCACGGGGCTGTGCGGGGAGAGGGATCCGCCGCTCTACGGGCCTCCCACCAACGCGGTTAATCAGCTTGATTTTCACAGTGATTAAAGCAGGAACGGCTGAAAGTCCCTCCTGCGCTTTACCCTTAGAACGCGTTTCACTTCAAGATTTTTTTTTTTTTTTTGTTATTTTTTCATCCATTCACTTTTCACCTTCTCTTTTTTTTTCCCCCACGTAAATGGCTTCCGGTAAAAGTCCGTCTGGTGGTGCTTGAGACGTCCCCCGCCGTGGTTGCTGCTTCTAGCGCGGTCCGCCCATGCAGGTTTGTCGTAGCTCATGAAGAAGGACCAGCAGAGAGGGGAAGAGTGTTCGGACCTGATGGCCTGATTTGTGTCCGTCGGGGGGGGGGGTCCTGTTGTGCCCGGCCATTATTCAAATTCAAATGAAGAAGTCATTGGGCTGTAACATCCCTCGTGGCCGCCAAGGCCCCGGCACTTGTAACTAAAGCACGGCATTTGTTTTGATTAGCTTTTGTCTTCTTTTGTTTTCTACGCAATTACTGCACCACATCCCGGCCGCATTTGCAGCAAATTTGCTTTTGTTTGTTCGACCACACATTTGCACAGTTTGAGCTCAGAAATGATGATGATAATTTCCTCCTCGGTGTTGGTTTTGTTTCATTCATTCTACGCTGTGTGTATTGACTCTGCAGCTAAAATCTGCCCACCACTCACCGTAATCACAGGAATATGTGTTTCATTTTATTCACTGCGTTTGTCTTTCTTTTCCTCACGGACGAGTTACGCCGCCATTCACTTCACCGAAGGCCTAATCCAACAAATGGGTTTTTACTACACGTTGAGTACATTCCATTACAATTTGGTCACATCTCCCAGGAACAAATTAGCAAAATTCCTAATGCTTCCTAACAAATTGTAATTTGACGGATTTGCTGGGTACGTGCTGCATGTTGCACCAGTGAGAAGTGGGCCCCGCCGTATACGTCTCGTCAGCCCTCTGCCACGTTTGATTCCCCGACGCGTGCGTGCAATGATTAGACTAATTCCTGGAGTGAATCGTGCATCTGTGCAGCGGATCGGCGAGCAGAGGACTGGTGCGCCGGCGCCGGCTGCCTTGCCGCGGCTCTGGAACCGACGCGGCTGCGATTATTAGACATCTGGTGCGAGAACAGGAGAGAATAAATCAGGAGCCACTCTAACTAATCAAATTTAATCACACAACCAGCCTACTTAATATAATGAATGGATACAGCATATAACATACATCTACCTCAATCTGCTGGGCATTGTAGCTACTCAATTTTGTAATTAAATGCAACGACGTAAAAGTCATGCTGCAGATAAACTGTTTGATCGTGATGAATGAATTCCACTCATCCTTTACTTGGCCGAGCTACATCACCACTTTCGGGGGGGTTCAGCCCAGTGGCTCCCAGGCTCAGGCCCCGCCAAAGGGTCAAAGAATGAGTTTCAGGGGTCATAGGATAAAGGATTTTCAGAACAGGAGAGTAGTGATTACTTTGGTTCAATCAACTCCAGAAAATGAATTGAAAAGAGATCTTCCACCTCTCTCCATTTCTCTGCCAGTTCTTTTCGGTTCGGGTTCATCTCAGTGCAGCAGCCGTCTTAGGCCCGCCCCCAATGCTGTGATTGGTCGAGACGGGTGATGGCACCCCTCCCAAGCCAATACTGATCAAGATACCACCCTCACTGTGACCTTTGGTTTGTCTGTACGTGTGTTCAGAGACATTAAAGCGTTAACGTTACCACCAATGATAATCAATTAATTCGCCTTAGTCTTACTTATACTTAGTTACCTTAATACTTAGTTACCCACCACTGGTAGTAAACACTGCTTTGGCAGTTTTCCCGAGCATGTGCCAATAGTAAAGACTCCTCCACGTGCCCACTGTGAAAAGTCTTCACTCAGTGAGATTAGACCTTCAGTGTGCACAGAATGCCCTGCGAGACAGTGAAGGATGGCTTTATTTAAAGTCAATCATACTTTTAATAAATGAAGTACAGGGTGCACTGCAAACCACGTGAGACGTGATTAAATGCTCCCGTCCCTTGTTAATTAGATTCCTTCAGGTGTTAACTGCAAATGCCAAGCCTCCCCAAAACCCCAAGTCTGAACAAAGACGGCGGACCATAAACAGGCCCGCTCTCTGTGTCAGGAGAACCTTTTTCTTCTATATATCAGCCTCGTGAAGCCCTGATCAGCAGAGGATTTGGGGGCTTTTTTTTTTTTTTCGGCGGATGTGAAGAAAATCCTACCGTATCCGCGAAGACGCCAATCCAGGTGACCTTTTGAAAGACGCCCCGCGGAAGTCACTTTCACACAAAGCCATCGATCGGTGACAGTGAGTGAAGAACTCCAGGTTGTTGTTTTTTTGGGTGGTTTGAACTTCAACGTCATCGTCCTTATTAGTATTATTCCCTTTCTGACAATCCCTTCACACTGAGATCGAGGCTCACGGAACAGATGACGGAATTATACAGAACGTCTCCGGGGCTTAAGTGGATCACCGGTTTCCTTTGGCAACAACTGTCTCACAGTTTACAAAAGAAGACGTCGAGTGTGTGAGACGACAGAAACCTATACACCACGGATTGAGATGTCTCCTTTGTTCCTTCGGGGGGGGGGGGGCATCTGAGATGAAAAAGAGGGGGCGACTTTGTGCTTCTCTGTTCGAATCTTGCATGCATCTCTACCCCCCCCCCCGAACGAGAACATCTCCCGTGTTGTTCTGCCACATGCATGCATGTGTGGGCTCATCTTACCCTCCTCCCCGCGTATGAAATAATAGATAGATGCGCTCTTTGAGGTGGAAATCATCAAGTAACTCTGAATATTGAATAGCGGCTCTTTGCGAAGGCAGCTATTTTTGCTTACCTTTCGGCTATGTTTGTGTGTGTGTTGTGTTTGAACCCCCGCACCTCACTTGTTGCTCTTTGTCCCCCCCCCCTCGTGAACCGCATTAAACTCTTGAGAACCCGTCTCCGCGCAGTCGTCTGTAAACTCTTTGCGAAATCTGTGCCTATGTTTGATGAGATAAAGGGTGGCGCGGTTTTTATATTAATGTCGTAGATTAACGGCGAGGAGAGGCCAGGTGTCCCGCTTGAAGGAACCCGGCAGTCTGACGTCTTCCTCACGCTTCATGCTTTTTCTTTGCTTGCCTTTTGTCCTGTTGAGTGAAGGAAGAAGGACCTTGAACAAACGACTCCTAACTCTTCTCACCACGAGTCCTCGCCATGAATCCCCCGGTTTTTACTCCTCCCACCCACTCGGTCCGCGCTGCTTTGGGGGCTCAACCTTGGCCGCCTGTCGAAAGCAGAAGGGTTCGAGTAATTTATTTGGACTTTATTTATTGTTTTGTTTGGTGGGAGGGGGGCTGTTATGTATAACAGGCAGATGCGGATTGCAGAGAGGTGCGGTACGTGTTAAGCACCTCGGGGGCCAAAAGGGAAATTATTGATTTCTGCCTACAAGGTTAGAAAAAGTGAACTTTGCCCAGCAGTCTGCCAATTAAAGGTGGTGAATGTTCACAAAAACAAACCTGGAACCTGTGTTTTTGTTTGCCTTGAATTTGTGAAAATGATCAAGCATGTCGAACAAAACCCCTCGAAATCAAGCATCTGTCTTTTTCTCGGGAAACTTAAAGCTCTAAAGGAAGGGTGTTGACACAATCAGAAACAGTGTTTTCTTAAAAAACGCACGTATTTCCTTTGGCATTAACATCAAATGGAGATAATTTTAGCTTCCTCTTTGTCTTCTACCTCGAAAGCAAGTGCAACTTTTGGTGAAATTAGAGAAGTTGCTTCACAATGCCATCTCCTGTGACTTCTATTTATACTTTTTTAGCAACATAAGTTATTAAGCATCAAAGGCTTTTGTCAGAATATTTATAATCATTTTGATTATTACATTGGGTTTTGGATTTAATTACGTGAGGGTGGAAGGGAAGTGGGAGTTTATTTTTCCTAAACATAAAAGATAATATTAATAGCTGTCTCACTATTGGTCACTTTGCATGCTGTTATGGGCTTTAAATAAGTCCCTGTAGATATTTATCCAAATGCAGCGGTAAGCAGAAGAACACAATTCACTGCATTATGTCGTGTGCTTCAGGTGAGAACCTCTCTCCATCCTCCACGACAGATCCGGGGGCGGTGCAGAAAGCAATCAAACCTGGTCTGTAAAATGTTGGTTTTATCATTTCCCAAATGCACGCCTAGTTTAAAGGAATGTTGGATCCACTCGTCTTCAAAGTACCTCAACTTAATTCCGCTCAGACAGAAGATTTCAATTGATTAATCTGCACAATAAAATCACGATGCATCAGTCATCAGAGTCAAAGGTATGAGAACATGTAGATAATTTTTATAATAATGTTTCCTTTTCCTTTTATATAGAGGGTGGAGAGAAGGCAGAATGCTCCATACTTGTTCATATCCCGATATTAGTTATTTAATAGTATTATTTATTAATGTATTTGTTTTGGCCCTTGCGATAATGTTCAGTTTGCTGCTAACGGGAGTCAAATCGGAGAAAACATCCTGGAAGAAGAAGCGTCAGTGAACTATGCAATCATCGTCGGGAGCCATTGCTTGGGGGGACATCGAGTCAGATTTATGTGAAATGATTTAGGAGATAAAACCAGGATGTGCTACATTTTGGCGTGTACATATCCATTTATGTAATTAACTGGGAGTGCTCCCGTTAGCAGCGGCGGTTAATAAGCTCCGGTGGGAACATGGGGAGGCAGGTGAACCCGTGGCCCTGGAGATGTTAAACACAGATGAATAGATGCCATAGCACACGCGCAGCCCACTAAATCAGATGAAATGAGCGGTGGAACAGGACCCAAATGGGCCTCGCGGTGAAAACTCAATATCACATAAATGGACGGGCCTCTCATAGATATTGGAAACAGGTAACCTTGCCACCGCGAGCTCACCCTTTCTATTGCTCACACACCCACTTGTTCATTTACTGCCTTTTCCTTTTTCACATCCATATTAGCCTTCAAAACCTTTACATGCGCAGGCCCGGCCGTAATAGGCAGTTGGCTTAATGAATGTATAATTTTAACAGCTCCGCTAGTGAGACCGTGAAAACAATATATTATGAAATCGTGGGGTAATCCCGACTGCCGCAGCGCAAAGCTTCAGCATGGTAATCAGGGCGAGGCGCCGTGGCCTTTGGGCCGTGGAGGCCGAGCGCTCAACGCTTCAGCCAGGAACTTTTACAACGGGGACGGTCTCACTGTAATACCGTGACCTCCACGCGACCTATATAAGTAAACAAGAAGAAGGGCATTTGCAATTTCTGTGCAGTTACTCCTAATCCCTGTTATCTTTGCCACCGATTTGGGATGTGCCTAGAAAAGGCGTTCGATCACGCGGTTCCACCGGAGGCGGGGGGGGAGGGGTCCGAACGGTCCGCAGGGCTCCAGACTGAACAGTAGTTCTGTGGAGGAGGGAAAAGAGCTCGTTTGTTCAGCAGAAGAGACAATGACCTTGTGAACCCTTTGCACCTCGTGGGAATGAAAGCCTTTATAGGTACCCAGTTTCTGCTCAACAAGTTTTACTGACATTGCAATAAATCTGCTTCAAGGGTGACCCATTTAAATCAGATGTTGTGTTATATACCTCTGAGACACTTGTCAGTCCTTTCCCGCTGCCTCAAGCTTTGAACGAATCTCAAATGGTTTCTCCTATATTCATCAAAACAAAGAGAGGTTTTTATGTTACTTACACTTCCCGTTCCTAAGAATTCACGGCACCCCCTTTATTATTCTTTCTGCGACACCCATGGCTTGAAAATCGGAATGACTTTTACATTTTTTTCATCAGAGCATAAATAAAGCATCCATTTAATGAGAGGGCCGGTTGCCGTGGCGCCGGGCGATAGCGGGGCCCGTCGCAGACGTCCTTCCCCCCTTATGGGAACGTCTTCCGCGTGTTCCTTGCTTTGAGCGCAGCCCCCCCCGGTACGCTTTTGTCTGCACGAGGCGGTCAGCGGCTCCTGCATGCGGCTAGCTAACACCCCCGCACTGCGCTCGTGGGGGTCTTTTACCAAGGCCCTTGGTAAAAGACGCGGACCCAAAACCCACTGCATTGCCGCAGGAAACTTGGCACCTGGTCCTCCAACTCCACCCGAGCCCAACAATCCCAGAACCGTCAGCACCGTTGCTGTTGTTTGCACTGTTTTTGATGTTAGCGATGTTAGCTTGGTTAGCTTTGTTAGCTTGGCTGAGCTAGCTACGGCGCATTCAAACATAATACAATAAAGGTTTGGATCGAATGAGTAGACTGCAAAGTTTATTTGGGAAAAGTTACTGCAAGAACGTATGACTTTAAAATCGCTTAGTCTGACACAGTGGATCTTCTCCCAAACACAGAAATATTGTACAGTCTGATTCCGGCATCGCAGGTCGCTAACAACATCATTAATAAGGAGCTTAAAATATAGCACAGTGGATTTATATGGTTGCCGGCTTATATATTCTCTCCAAAGCGTAGCACTGTCATATATCATTAGGAAGTTATTCTACACACAACTGCACCAGAGAGAATGGGGAATAATTAAACTGTGATGCCAGAAATATCCATTCGGATTCATAATGCGAGAAAACAAAGAGATTAAAAGGAACCCGAGAGGAAACGCACCATGACGCAGGTCATATTTTCATACAGATACACACCGAAATCATGACCACAGTGTTTATTTTCCTTTTTATTAAGTAAATAAAAAAATAATGACGTTCGTTTCTTCATGTACTTCCAGTCATTTTGTTATCTGGACATTTTTATGACCTTTGTAATTAAAAAATAATGGCTTAACCTTCTCCAGCGCAGCCATCTTCACTTGCATTGTTATAATAATACAATAAAATCCCGTAACAACCCCATAACAATGCACTTATCAGAAAAGTGTTCTCCATTTAAGTTACCCCTAATTGCGCAGAGTTATGGTCTATTAGGTGGATCTAGAATAGCTGCACTTGGCACTTTTACAAAGTGGGGATGTGCAGGGAGAACGTGTGGGAGAGGGGGCTTTTCATGGTGCTTTTTATTTCATGAGCTCTTCAGTAACTTTGGGCCAGACATCCCTCCGCCGTGCCCTTTTACTGTGTCTGCTCCTTCCCGGCGATTTAAATAATGAAAGGGCCTGTGTTGTGCCCCTCAGCGGTGCTCTGGTACATCACAGCTGCACACGGGGGAGAGTGCTCGGATCACCGGCCGCTGTCACAAAGGACAGTTGGAGATGGCATTTGTTTCTTTCCAGCAATGTCACCTCGATGAAATCAACCGGACGGGAGCTTTTCGGGATGTTGTTTGGCCCACTTTGGTGACATGTTACGGAGTTCGCTTGACAACAAGAAGCACATTTGAATGAAACGCTCTCTCCCCAATGATCGTTAGTGTAGAACAAGAGATGTCGTGGAAGTTGCGTGCTCTTATTTTGGGAACGCGGCCCTGATTAGCATTACCCAGGTTCCCTTTGGTGGCGTTTGGGTGATTTTCACGCCGCACCACCATTTTCCACACACTCGTACCACAGGATTCGATAAAAAAACGAGAGACCTGCTCCTCCGTCCTTCACAACGCTCCTCTCCGGCTCGGCGGCGGTAATTAACAGCCTCGTTACATCCGGGGAGGGACTGCGAGCCATGTCGGGAAATTAGTCGGTGGAATAATGAGGGTTGAGGGACGTGTGCTGGTGTACTGTAGTGCCGTAGCGTTGCACATTCACATCAAAAGACTTTCACAGCTAATTGGAGAGGGGTTAAACTGCTTGGCTGCCTCACCCCTGTCCCGGGCCCCCGAGCCCCAAGCCCCCTCAGGAGACCAATGCCTCCCTCTTTTAGCTGGGCTTTTGTTTCACATTTCCATTCCAAAGTGAGTTTCTTCTTTCTCCTTTACGGGGGGATATGCGAGTGGGTGGAGACGGCGTGGAGATAACTTTGGCCTTACTCTATTGGGAGCCAATTTAAAACCACCAGCAATTTCTCCTTGTTACGGCGCCTTTCCCTGCCGCTCTCTGCGGGTCCGGATCGGCCACCCGGCCCGGGCCACCCGCTACGCCGACGTCAACACGCAGCAGACCGTGAGGTACGCGTACATCAATGCAGGCAGCGGGGCCGCACATCAACTCGCACCAGTGGAACCAGCGCAGCACCCCCCCCACCCCCTCCCCACCACCCCCTCCCACCCTGCTCCCCGGTTACAGGGATTACATCAGCGGCGTGGTACTGTTTAATGAGGTCTGCTGCAGTAAACTCCCTCTCCATTGTGTTCCTGTGAGTAGCTGCACAGTCGATAACTACTCCTTACTTTTAATGTGTGTAATATTGCTATATTTTTTTTGTTGAGGGGGGGGGAAATCAAACCGAAGCGTCTGTGTATTCTGGACTTGTGCATTAAATTCTGAATGTAGCCTTTGAGCTCAATTGTGTTGGAGGACACGTGATGTACCCTAATACCAGTGAATGCTTGCTGCTAATCTAATAATGATGACAATGATGTTAAATAAACCAATATGAGAGGAAATTGGTACCAAGGGCTTAATTACATTGTAAAAAATATGATTGAGAGATGAAAAAGTATTCGGTATTGATGATGTTATATTATTAATCTTTGCATTTTATAACTACTGCAATTATTTTGTACATGGAGTCACTGAGCTTAATGCTAAACCATGTATCCACCGACTCTCTGTGAATACTAAATGTTTGACCGTGATGCCCACAGGAGGTGGAAATCATTTTCTTTCCTCACAGAGCATCTCACAGCAGTCAGCAGCTCATCTATTTTCCGTGAAGCTTTCCCGACTCTCCGTCCTTGCGTCCGCGACGGTCCCGGGATCTCACTTTGCGTCTTTCAGAAGGATCGCTTCCCTTCCCGTCCCGGGACTCCGGGCCAACTTACCGACTGTAAATCTTTTAAATGGCCCGGCATCTTCCTCGGGTTGTCGGGAGCTTCAAATAAAAACACCCTTCTCACCGAGTCTGTTGTATAATAGATGGGGAAGCACCTTGGAGGTACAACTCCTCCGGTTGGACTTCACCTAATAAGGTGATGTGCTATTTTTCCTCTCTTTTTTTCCATTGGTATTATTTGTGCGGGATAGAAAGCCTCTGTTGTCACTGTCAGTCATTAGCAGATGGCACAATGGATCCCGACACATGAAAGAGGCGCATTCATTCTGATATTAGAATCTGAAGTGTGAGCATCTTGGCATGAGCGGACTACATTCTTGGAATCTGCTTATTGCATTGGAGATGAGTCCAAAGCTGGAAAATGAGTAAATCCAACAAAAAAATATGAACAGCAAATGTGTTTGTTATTTTCCTCAATCATCCTACAGAACATAAATAGCATCAGCATGTTTCTCAAAGCTGTGTGATGTCAAAGTGGGAAGTTTTTTTGGGGGATATTTAAAATCTTTCCCTTTAAATTATTTCCTCTGGTGTGGTTTTGGGAGAAAACGGTTTGAAGAGGATTCAACGAATCCTAACATTCTGGCACAGGAATGTTTTATTTCTTACGCTTTACATCCACAGATATTTCCTTCATTTTGTTGGGCACAAGTGGAAAAACTAAATGCAATAAATACAGCATATTTCACTGGAGTAGGTGTGGTAAGTCGCTCTACTCAAAATGCCTCTATTTGTGCTTCATCCCTCCAGAGTCTCTTTTTTTCGGGTCCCAAAGGTCCTGGAAGGTTCCCTGTTGCAGCCGACAAGAGAAAGGATGGATGTACAAGTCAACTTAAACATTGAAATGTGTCTTTCATATTGTCGGGGGTCGTACAATGACGTGAATAACTACTACCGAATGATGGAAGGGTAAAACCAGTAATATTTAAAGCTGTAATTTCATCAAGATGAAAAACCTTGAGCTGATTCCTTCAAGAATGAATGAAAAGATACAGGAAATGATGATAGAGGGCTTTGCCTTTGACTGAAAGGGTTCAAAACGACCAATACAGGTGCAGAATAGTGCTGCTTTAGTATGATTTAAGTTTGAATCATCTTTTTATTACGTTTTTTCAGCATTGAATGTCAATTCAAAGTCTTTATTTTCCATCTTTACTAATTCAGAGTTGAAAAAGAAGCTGTCCTTGAACTGTTTTTACTGTAACGGTTGATTTAAGCAAAGAAAGCAAAGAAAGTTTTCTCGAGTTAAAGGTGGTTTAATCCTGCGATATTTTCTTTCTTAACTACGGATTCTATGTCCTCTTCCATGTGAAATGTGTGGAATAAGGAATGTTCCAGTTTCTTTTCTTGACAAATGCCGCGGCCAAGGAGTAAAAAGACCAACAGCTGTTATTGCCAGTTTAAAATCAACCAGTTGTTTTGCTTTTCGAGGAGCAGCTCAACGTTTCGGGAACTCGGCTTCTCTCTGAAATATGAAAAACGGTACATTGTGTCACTGGATGTGCCCCCCCCTGTCTTTATGCTAAGCTAAGCTAACCTGCACCTTTTGTTTCACATCTCGTGTTGGGACGTGAGTAGTCTTGATCTGTTCTTCTCCATCGCTGAAAAGAAAAAGTAAACAGGTGCATTTCCCAAATGTCAAACTATTCCTTTTGGCCTTATCTAACAAACGAATTCCATTCAACAACAACAAAAAAGAATGGTTGCCAACAGGTCGGCCTGATCAGACAGCAAGCCATCAAAATGCGCCTGTGGCTGCAGAATCGAGACCTCAGTAATTTAGTGTATGGTGGGCATTAGATTATTATTTTTCATAAATCCATTAAAATGGAGTGAAGAATGAAAAAAAAAGCAGCATCGGCAGTAACCCGAATCTGCATTCAGTCCCAATAATGGAATTTGAAAGAAAGCCCCGTTGGGAGATTAGGGATTCCCTTTTGCCAACAGATGTTTGTGGAATGAAAGGGTTTGAAGGAGAAGAGGCCGGGGGGGGGCGGAGCAGGGAAACAGGCTAAGTGCAATCTTGAGATGGAGGGAGAACGTGTTTTGGGGGGGGGGGCGTCGCGAATGTCGCCCGAGCGGAGGGGCGCCGCATCAGGATCAAGGCTCAACAACGGCGCCTGGCGTTTTTTTTTGTTTTTATTATCTCGCCCCGGCACACTCTCCAGCGGGACCCGCACGGGATCGACTCGGCGGCCCGTTATTCCCAGACAGCTCCGTCTCACTCGCGCGTACGGCTGCATCACCATTTAGTTTTACGCGGGGCAGCCATTTTTATCACATTTCAAGTTCATAGCGATTGCAGGAGTTGACTTTGCGGGTCAACTTTGACCCTTCGGCTGTGATAAAACATCACACGGCGGTGGAATCTGAGAAAAGAAATTGCTTCAAGATGGGGAGATGGAATCTTCCTCTCCGACCCTCTGCACAAACTCAACTAAGAGAACACTTGTTAAAGACCTCCACTTTATTGGACCCCGGCTGTCACATCCGATAAAGCTCACTGTAACAGAGCCGGCGACCCGGGGGACGGCGAGCGGGTCTGGGAGAAACCCGCGTGACACCAAAATGCACCTTTAACCGGATGATCATTTGAAGCTGGGGGGGGGGGGGGTTGGAGAAGAAGTTCTAACTTCAAAGGGAACAATATTGCAGCTGTTTAAATGACAGACTTTGCTGCAATCTGGGAGCAACATTTTGCCTGGAACACCTTGGACTTTAACGATAGCCATGAAACTGCAAATGAGCAAGTGAAGTCTTCCAGTGTGGAATCAGGAACGAACGCATTAGCGGTGGGGGGGGGGGGGGGTAGGGTGGGGGCTGACAGATGAGTCTTAATTGTTACCTCTGGCAAATGTGACTTCACACGGGAGAACAAAAGCCCTCCTCCCAGCGCCCTGTTTGATGCAATGTGACGATGACCTTGCTGCAGTGCGCCCTCCGCAAAGATCCTTCGCCAGTTTATCTCGACAGACTCCCACGGACCGTCTCTCAGGTGTCGCGCTGATAGACCAATTCATTTAACTCTGTCACGATTTCCGGGGGCTTTGGAGGCTGCTGCTGCTCCTGCTGCTGCTCCTGGGCTCGTCTGGATTTTTGCTCCTCAGGGCGAAGCTACGTTTCAAAAGGCTGGACTATTACCACGCAGGCAATAAAAAAAAAAAAGAAGAAACCAGAAGAAAATACCGGCGCTATTTTCAATGAACATTGTCTTCCTGCGTCCATTGTGCGAAACTCCACGGGAACACACAATGACACACAATGCTGGAGGAGTGAAACGTTGGTTGCCTGAAGAGTTTATTAAAACAAGCTCTGTGTCCAATCTGCCTCGGTCATTACCGAGGAATTACTTAATGCAAGTTAGCTGATTAAATGGATTTCTTTTAAGCTAACTAGCTGCTAGCTTTAGCTTCATATTTACCATGCAAACACCAGAGTGTTATCAATCGTCTCCTGCGCCCGACAGCAAGGAACCCAATAAGCCTGTTTCCAAATGTAGCGATTCTACTCCTTTATCTTTTCTCTTCTTTACCGCCTCGCCGCATTGAATACAGGAGCGTGACGGAGGAGATAAAAACAACCCGCAAGACACGATTCTCGTAGCAAAGGAATATCAACCGATCAGGTGGATGTCGCCGTTCGAACGGTGCACCGCGAACATGAGTCCGTAGACGTGGAATGCCGCTTTGCCTCTTGTTTTACAGCAGTAACAAAATTAACCGCTCGCTAAATTGCGCAAGCGCTGTTTAAAAAAAAGAACAATCAGACGTATCGGAGTGAGCCTTCTGGCTTTAGCCACAGTCACCAAACTCATCGGGTAGAAGAAATGGTGGCGGGTGACGACACCGTTTTGTGACCTTGAAGCGCAACAAAACATTCCAATTACGCAAGGAAACTCGAGGGTTTATTTTGGTGGCGTTTGGAGGACGTTGATGTGAAGTGCCAGATTGAGCATAGGAACCCAGCCCCTGTCTCTGCTGATAATCTCCACTGAACACTCGTAGCCCCGCTCACGATGGCGGTGAACTTCACACGGAGCGGCTTCGGACGTGAAAGGATATCCAGGCGGGATGAGAGCAACGGGATGAGATCCCTTCTATGCTGCTCGAGACGTCCGGACATCTCATTTCGGGGGGGCGGGGGGGGGCGCGGCGCGGCGCCGAGGCAGGGGAGCGTGCAAAGTGTGACTTTCGCTGCCTCTGCCCCCGCCGACCCTCGCGTGCGACGCGTCGGAACAACTCGCCACAAGTGGGTCGCCATCCGACTGTGCGGAGGGCGTGGAGTGGTGCCGCCTGGTTCAGGAGCAGGCGTGTGGGTGTTAGATGATCCATTGATCGCTCCCAGCGGGCTTTTCCACCAGGCCATTCCTCTGCCCGAGCCCCCCCAACCCCTCCCCCCACCTCCCCCCCAACCCTATCGACTTTCTGCCACGGCGTTCCGCTGTCACGGCGGAACATTTAATGATCCTCTGACGGAGCGCCGGCGCATTTATCATTTTGCGGGGCGGATGCGACGGGGCGGAAATGCGCATTGGGCCAACGGGAGGAGGAGGAGGAGGAGCCGCACGCCGGTCGCTGAAGGCGCCAAAAACAACAACGGGGGGGGGGGGGGGGGCGGTCGGGAGGTCAATTCTGGGGCGTGGCGCCTCCCTTTGGCTCCCCCCCCCCCCCCCGGTTGGATTGGACGAAAGCGACATTTGGAGGTTGAAATGATGTGTTAATCCGCCTAGTCTCTTATATTTAAAGTTAAAGAATATATATATATTATGTGTGACAACAAGTACGTTAGTCTGAAGAAGTCTTCTAATAGAGACTTCTAATTCTGCTAATGTGAGATACATTGAGGTACATTGAGGCCTGTTTTAGTACCACTAAATCAGCTTGATCACATGCAGATTTATCTTTGTGGACATCATTCCTCCCACTGTTGCTCTCATTTTCATTCAGGTTTAATGCTTTTGAAAAGGGCATCAGGTAGAGCTTTCGGGGACACAATAGAAATTAATCAGTCTCCCCCAGTCATCCCTCTGCACAAAAACGTCAATCTGTATCTCTATTTTACGAAGAAAAAAAAAAAAAGCTTCAGCATAATATTCCCATGACCTGATCATCGTGATAGGATGATAACAATGAAAAGTGGGCTACGCTCTGTGGGAAGCTTGTCTCTCACATCCAATGTGATAAGATCAGCTTTCAGAGGCAGTAAACCGCTTCCAGTGGAACGCTACTCAACGAATCACTCAGTTGGTTTTTGTATCACTTTGACGGCGCCGGCACTGCTACTCGTGTTGTAACATTTGAATCAATAACCAGAAACGAATACAGGCAGGCACAGAGTAAGACTTCACTCATCTGAAGCTCCGGACTCACTCGGGCTTTGACTGACAGGCGATCCGTCCGACCACCGACCAGCCTGTTTGCAAAGGAAAGAAAAGGCTCCTCAGCCCTGTTTGACAAGCTTGAATATCAGAAATGAAATGCGATTTGGTATTTGGGCGAATATACAAAAAAAAACATCCAAAGTGAGCCGTAGCCTCGAGCAACTAATCTGACTCACATCTGAAGTGAAAAAAGCTGCACCGTAAGGTGAAACAGAAGCTACGAAGTGGGATAATTATGCATCTCCGCATGTGGCGCACCGCTGCACGCAAAAGCTGTCCAATGCATTTTGACTTGGGTGAAGAAGTATGAAAAATGTCGAAGGACACCGAGAGAGAAGTGTTAATTTACAAAAAGGCTCGAGGAAGAGTTAATTAAGCCGGCTGTAGGAATGGGAGAAAGTGCTGAGTCCTGGAGACACAAAATATTTATTCATCAGCCCATTAAAGTTTAATTCCGTTTTCCCCTTCTTCTTCCCTAAAACGGAGGGAGAATGGAGGAGAGCTTTGAACATTTGACCTTATATGTAAAAGTGTAGGGTGAGTCTGAGGAGCCTCGGGGGGTTGTTTTAATCATTAGAATCAGCAGCTTTTGGAGCGGACTTACATATTATTCAAATGGTATTATTGCGGCATTCGATTATTCCCCCCCCCCGCCCCCCACATGTAGAAAGAGATCACGGTCCCCGCTCACACGCGACCTCGGCTGCGCGGCCAATGACCTCACGGCGTCAAGGTTGAGGGAGGAAGGAAGCGGTCGCCTTCTCGATTCGTCCGCGGCCCCCCCCTTTAATTGCCGTGGCAACAAACGAGTTGCCAATCACCGGGATATATTGTCTGGTTTTATCTCAGGAACTCATCAAGTCAACCCAATTAAAGCTGCAATGAGAAAGACGTCGGCTTCATTCAGTTAATTCATGATTGCCAATTAAAATAGAATAGCGTGCAAAGTTGTAAAGCTGTCAGAGGGCCAAGCTAAATTACCCTTTTCCACTTTGAATGATGGATGTGTTCATTGCTCTCCCTTATCTTATTTATTCTCTGGGAAGAGGAGGGAAAGGGGGGGGGGGGGGGCTCAAGCAGGAACAGTTTACAGAGTGTGTCGCTAATGAAGAAGGTTTTCCTTGCTTATGGAAAACCCCAAAATCTGCCAGGGCCAGATTGATTTTCTTTTCTAGAAAGAAGAAGAAGAAGAAGAAGAAAAAAAAAAAAAAAGCGCAATTAACTCGTACGGTATCCGAACATAGTGCAGATTGCCCAATTTCTCTTTCATGAAAAAATGAAATCAAAGCCTGCAGATTACATTCAAAGTGTTGAAAGCGCTTTTATTTTCTAGGTGTATTAATATGCAGGGTGTGTTTTTTTTATTTTTTTACCAAGGGCACATAATGACAGCGTGAATGAATTCGGCAACAGGAGGTCGGAGCGCGTTAAACTGAAGGCAACTTTCCCTGCTCTGCGTCTTCTGCGCCATAGCCGCCGTCGCCACACTATCGATGGCCTAATTAAAATGTGTCAGGCTCAATATGTCACTTTTTGGTCTCTTTCCTTTCTTTTTTTTTCAAAGTCGGAATTGATAGCTCACATTAATTTTCACTTTCTCAAATGACCTTTAATTCGCAGGCTTGTGTCCACACGGCTCACGCTCCCCAAACCAGTGTGTCAACAACTCGTCTCTCAGCGAAAAAACCTGCTCTCTCGGGGGTTTCAAATATCCACGACACCGAGGAAATGATACGCCAACGCCTCCCTGTCGAGTCCTCGTGTCCGACACCTCCCCCCCCCCCCCACACCCAACCCCCCCTCCGTTAACAGCTACTCACTGATCTCCACCCACTCCTTTTCTTTCGCAATTTTCTCACTTGGACTCTTTTCCCCCGGTAGCACAGCTTCTATTTCCTTCGCTTTTGTCTTTGGTGAAAGCTAAACAACCCCCCCCCTCACTTCTCCTCCCCCCTCCCCTCTCCCCTCAGTCCCCCAATGACACCCAGAGGAGTCGCTGTGATGAGGTTTTCCCCCCACGAAAAACAACCTGGACAGAAAGTGATGGTTTCCATTAGGAGTTTGTTCTCATCCCTGGGAGCCGTGCCCCCCCGGGGGGTGGGGGGGGAGGGAGGGAGGGAGAGGTGGGGGGGGGGCGGGGGTCAAGGTCCCCACAACAGATTAAAGAGAGAGCCACCCGGGCCGCGGAATCAATGGGGAATGAAAGCTGTGACTGACGTGGGCGACCACATCAGCTCCCGTCACCGCGCGTCCGCTCTTCACTGTTCTCTCCGCCGTGGCAGCTGCCTGGGAGAGTGTCGGGGGGGGGGGAATGGGCCTGTCAATGTGGCCCCGGCGCACTCGTGGAGCGAGGAAAACCCACTGAGGCCTTAGTGGGCTTAAGATGCAGCGCACCAGCAGCTCCATCGCCTTGATGCCAACGTGGGATTTGTCCTCACGTGAGAAATCAAAGTGTTCGAAGTTTGGAGATGAAGTGAGTTGAAGTTGGAGATGAAGTAAGTTCAAGTTGAAGATGAAGTAAGGTTAAAGTTGGAGATGAAGTGAGTTC